>NW_014577139.1:241672-257734 GCF_000485595.1 Priapulus caudatus | reverse complement strand
CACACACAACACACACACACACACACACACACACACACACACACACACACACACACACACACACACACACACACACACCACGCACGCACGCACGCACACACGTACGCACGCACGCACGCAGACACACACGTACCTGGTTGATGGTTCCTAACGCGCCGTCTTCGTCCTCCTTAGCGTGCAGCGGTGCGTTGTGACCGGCGAACGACTCCCAAGGTCCGTGAAGGTCGTACGCCATCAGATTGAGAAAATCAGAATTCCTAAAATTTCCGCGCCACCACGGTCAAGTCACAACATCGTAACGACGACACAGAACAAGTAAAACATAAACAAAACTGAACAAAACGTCAATAGAAAGCCATCGTGGTTCTTTATATCGGAGCTATAAGTAGTAGCTCGCATCATAAACTATTGTCCAAAGATTTCACATTAACAATCTAAATATTTCCGCATTAAACCACAAACCACAATTACATTTTACTCACGCTGCCGCGGTGCATCTACCGCACGATGAACACGATCTGCACTAGTATACTAGTATGTAATTAGTGCATGTATATTGTTTGTGTATTAGTAAATAACCAGGAGTAAATAAATAAAAATTGCTGATTATTTATTCCTAGTAGAATGTTTACGTTTATGCTCACACTAAGCACGTCAGTATAAAACGAGCACGGATTCATTGGTTGCGTCCACCACACGTCAGACTCGTTAATTTTACTGGCTATATTTTTGCTTCAAAGGTTCCAAAACCGCCAACTTTTTGATAAATTACATAATAATCTGGTAAAAAATTATTGTTTAGTGTTTTCATTAAAAAATACACATAGTTGGGATAGTACGCGTAGGCTTTTTGACTGCGTGGGAGCTTGCGCCGTACCTGCATATGCCGTCGATGTCGTAGCCACGTCGTAGGTTGTGCTGTCCGATTGACACTGCGGCGCTGAGCAGCAGCCGCTCCTTACCCGTCCGACGCGCCTCATCCTCGAAGGCAGCCATCAAATCCTACCGGCAACAACAGTCTGATATGCTCACTGGTCATTCTTACATGCGAACAACAGTCTGGTGTGTTCACTGTTCATTCTTACAAGCGAACAACAGTCTGATATTTTCACTGATCATTCTTACAAGCGAACAACAGTCTGGTGTGTTCACTGTTTATTCTTACGGGCGAACAACAGTCTGGTGTGTTCACTGGTCATTCTTACAAGCGAACAACAGTGGTGTGTTCACTGGTCATTCTTAGACGCTAACAACAGTCTGATATGTTCACTGGTCATTCTTACATGCGAACAACAGTCTGGTGTGTTCACTGTTTATTCTTACGGGCGAACAACAGTCTAGTGTGTTCACTGGTCATTCTTAGACGCTAACAACAGTCTGATGTGTTCACTGGTCATTCTTACATGCGAACAACAGTCTGGTGTGTTCACTGTTCATTCTTACAAGCGAACAACAGTCTGGTGTGTTCACTGGTCATTTTTACGGGCGAACAACAGTCTGGTGTGTTCACTGGTCATTCTTACATGCGAACAACAGTCTGGTGTGTTCACTGTTCATTCTTACATGCGAACAACAGTCTGGTGTGTTTACTCGTCATTCTTACATGCGAACAACAGTCTGGTGTGTTCACTGGTCATTCTTACGGGCAAACAACAGTCTGGTGTGTTCACTGGTCATTCTTACGGGCGAACAACAGTCTGATATGTTCACTGGTCATTCTTACATGCGAACAACAGTCTGGTGTGTTCACTGGTCATTCTTACATGCAAACAACAGTCTGGTGTGTTCACTGGTCATTCTTACATGCGAACAACAGTCTGGTATATTCACTGGTCATTCATACGGGCGAACAAGAGTCCGGTGTGTTCACTGGGCATTCTTACGGGAGAACAAGAGTTTGGCATGTTTACTGCAGCAACCACCGGCAACAAGACGCGGTCATGTTCACTTGTCATTCTCAACCTCTTAACCTCGTAAATATTAGTCTTCAAAGTCCAAGGGACTACATCAAAGATGGAAAGAGACAAAGTTGATCAAATAGACAGATCAACACTGCGGATCGCAGTAGACAGAGCCTCAAGTTTGCAACTAACTAAAGAGGAACTCTTACGGGCGAACAAGAGTCTGGTATGTTTACTGGTCATTCTTACGGGCGAACAAGAGTCTGACATGTTCACTGGTCATTCTTACGGGCGAACAAGAGTCTGACATGTTCACTGGTCATTCTTACGGGCGAACAAGAGTCTGGTATGTTCACTGGTCATCCTTACGGGAGAACAAGAGTCTGGTGTGTTTACTGGTCAATTATACGGGCGAACAAGAATCCGGTGTGTTCATTGGTCATTCCTACGGGCGAACAAGAGTCTGGTATGTTCACTGGTCATTCTTACGGGAGAACAAGAGTCTGATATGTTCACTGGTCATTCATACGGGCGAACAACAGTCTGGTGTGTTCACTGGGCATTCTTACGGGCGAACAAGAGGCTGGCATGTTCACTGGTCATTCTCAACCTTATAACCTCGTAATCTCGTAAATATTAGTCTTCAAAGTTTAAGGTACTATATATCGAAGACGGACAAAGTAAGGACCTTTATTATTGAAGGCCATTACCGCCAAAACCTACCTATTTTAATTGCGCTTAAAATGTATTTTAAGCGCAATTGAATTCCAGCCAATCAGAACAGTGGTTTTTAATCGCGCTTAAAATGTATTTTAAGCGCGATTGAATTCCAGCCAATCAGAACAGTGGTTTTTAATCGCGCTTAAAATGTATTTTAAGCACGATTAAATTGTGGTAGCTGTGTGGCCGTTGTAGCTACTATACACCACTCACTCACTAAGTCACCTAGATTGCAGGTGTACATGATTACAGGTGTGCGCGCGCGCGCGCGCGCGTGTGTGTGTGTGTGTGTGTGTGTGTGTGTGTGTGTGTGTGTGTGTGTGTGTGTGTGTGTGTGTTATTTGCGTTACTTATATATAGGCGCGTATTCTATTCATGTACATAGATCGTTTGTAACGTAAGCGTTGATTAATTTCATGAGTCACTTATCAATTCAAATCAAAGAGCAATGCAATGAATCACAACTAAACCATGCGCGTGCTGCTATTAAACATATTTGTATGTAGACAATGTGCACAGTATAAATCAATTATTATTATTATTATTATTATTTATTATTATTATTATTATTATTAGCGTGTGCGTGTGTCAGTTCTATATAGACGTTATGCTATCTGTTTTATTGTATATTAATAATCACAATTATAACCATAGGGCCTACTGTAATAATCACTGTCAGTGCTGTGACTATACTTTACATATATGCTTAATATGCTATACGTATATAGCGTAATATGCTATACCCCCAAACCCTCTCCCCACACATATCCACACACAACACACACACACACACACACACACACACACACACACACACACACTGCACGCACACACACCACACAACACACACCACACACACACACACCACACCCTCTCCCCACACACACACACATACATACACACACCACACACACCAAAACACACAAACACACAGACACACACATAGACACGCACACACACACGCCACACACAACACACACACACCCCACACGACGCGCGCGCGCGCGCGCAACACACAACACACACATACATAGACACACACACATAGACACGCACACACACACACGCACACACACACATAGCACACAGCACACACAACACACGCACACACACACACACACACACCATACACACACACACCACAACACACACACACACACACACACACAACACACACACACACACGCGCGCGCGGCGCACACCTGTAATCATGTACACCTGCAATCTAGGTGACTCAGTGAGTGAATGGTGTTAGTAGCTACAGCGCGCCACACAGCTACCACAATTTAATCGTGCTTAAAATACATTTTAAGCGCGACTAAAAACCACTGTTCTGATTGGCTGGAATTCAATCGCGCTTAAAATTAATTTTAATCGCGATTAAAAACCACTGTTCTGATTGGCTGGAATTCAATCGCGCTTAAAATACATTTTAAGCGCGATTAAAAACCACTGTTCTGATTGGCTGGAATTCAATCGCGCGCTTAAAATACATTTTTAAGCGCGATTAAAAACCACTGTTCTGATTGGCTTGAATTCAATTGCGCTTAAAATACATTTTAAGCGCCGATTAAAAACCACTGTTTGATTGGGCTGGAATTCAATCGCGCTTAAAATATTTTAAGCGGATTAAAATAGGTAGGTTTTGGCGGTAATGGCCTTCCATACTTTTTTACTCTTTCGCACCCGTGTGCGTGCTAGGATTCCGCGTAATGGCCACGACCAGGGAGTGTGACATCCGTTAACCTGATAGGAAATACGAATCGGTATCCTCGCGCACCCGGTTAACAGTTACAACTAAGCGTGCCAGCATCCTATATGTAAACTCACGATCACACTATGGCATGTATTTTGTTTCATAATTCGATTTTTTTGTTTTATGGTTGATTTTATCCCATATAACATTCACGAATCGAATGATTCGATTTACGGATCGAATGCTTCGATTCACGGATCAAATGCTTCGATTCATGGATCGAATGATTGGATTCACGGATCGAATGATTGGATTCACGGATCGAATGATTGGATTCACGGATCGATTGATTGGATTCACGGATCGAATGATTCGATTCACGGATCGAATAATGCTGGCGGTTTTGGAATCGAATCATTCGATTTGCGAATCGAATTATTCGATCTGTGATCGAATCATTCAATTTCTGGAATCGAATGGTTCGATTCCAGAATCGAATGGTTCGATTCGCAGATCGAATTGATTTGATTTGCAGATCGAATGATTCGATTCCAAAACCGAATGGTTTGATGCTAGGATCGAATGGTTGATTCTCTTTCTGATATAAAATCAAATGATGTGAACATTTCAAACGGAATTATTGTCGATTTATTGCATAGAACATATGATAAAATAATCAAATATTATATGCGATAATCAATGTTATATGTGATAAATCAAATGTTATATGTGATAAATCGATGTTATATGTGATAAATCGAATGTTATATGTGTGATAAATCGAATGTTATATATGATAAATCGATGTTATATGTGATAAAATCAACCATAAAACATAAAATCGAATTATGAAACAAAAACCATGCCATACACATCTACGTGCTAGTATATAATGTATTTAAGCGTTATGGACTGGGGAGGTATGACGGTCTGTACATCCCAACAGGGTCTGGTATTAGCAGGTTTGCAAATCGGAAAAGAATTACTAAGCAGGTACAACTTGCCTATATAGAGACTAAAACGAAATAATCGAAATTATGCATGCATAGCTACACGGAGTTGCAATGGCAAGTGCTAAATTAATTATCTGAGTAATAGCGTACTTTATTTAACAATGTTTTACAACTTAAAATATCACAATTCATCGACACGAATGCTGAATATCAACCCACAGTAATCACCACTTGCTGACGATTCTTTGGTATAAGCAAAATGCACTGTCGTTAATTCAGACCACCACAGCAAGTGAAGACACGCGCAGTGATATAACACGTGTCCCATCAACAGCACAATTTGTCAGGAATAGACAAGGTTGTTCGCCGTTATTAGCGGACGAGCAGAAAATGAAATAAATATCAACGAAAAACATACACGCAAACGGAACATTTTATTCACGTTTTCACTTTTTTTACGTTGGAATGTATCAATTTCCGCCTGGTATTTACGCGTAATTTCTCGTCATTACTGCCACAGTTACCTGCATCATGAGTGGATAGTTTCTCTTGCTCTGCGGACTTCCTCCACGCTCTGTCTCCCCGGGAAACTCCCAATCAATATCCAAACCATCCATATTGCGAGATCTGTGAGTATAAGTAGGCACAATATAACAACAATTCCAACAACCTCTCGTTTAATGGTAAATATCTATATGTCTCCAAGTGAAGTCTAGGAGGTGCTCATACAGTAATTATACGATTTTAATCTAGTTTCTATACAGCCGTACACTAATGCATTTTAATTTGACACTGTAATATTATGGCTCGATTGCTCTCACGGGACTACTCGACACACCAACGTAATAATAGCGTGAAAATCTATTGCGAGGGTTGGCGGTCACGTAAGACCAAATCTAAGATGTATATCACAGTCAGCACGTATATGGCAGGCGAGGTGGACACAAATGGTATTTAGTGACAGTCACAAATTCGAATTAATTTTTATCATCTAATACATATTTGTGAAGTTTCTCTGTTTGTCTGTTCTCGATTCAAATGAATATGCAGAGGTCCCAAGTTGGGAAAGTCCAAGAAAAGAGCCAGAAATCCAAGAAAGGGAGCCAGCATTGGCCCAGCAATCCAAGAAAGGGAGCCAGCATTGGCCCAGCAATCCAAGAAAGGGAGCCAGGCCCATCGCCGTTTTTTCGCAGTGCGCAAGAACAGGAAAAAAAAGTTGTGGCGGGCTGCGATATGTGTTTGTCGCGGCACACCACCATTTTTTATAAAGTATACATGTAAAATCATCGTTTTATCGCCTTTTATTGTTCCATCAACAACAACGGCAAATTTAGTAATTTACTGATTTACTGATGTAAATTTTCATATGGCTGAAAAATGTTACAAACCGGGAGCTTCTGACCTCATTCCGGTGCACGCGAGGAGCAGCGTGTCATACCGGAGTATGACAGCAGATCAGGCTCGTCTTTAATTATTTACAAGCATGCCTTTAATTAATTAAATGCGTGTATGTAGGGTTACAAGCATGCACGTAATTAATTAAATGCGGTGTATGTAAAGATACATGCATGCTTGTAATTTCAACCAATCAGACAAAGTCTTACAAATAATTAAACGCGTGTATGTAAAGTTACAAGCATGCGCGTAATTCCAACCAATGAAATATGGTATGTGGTGGTATATAATGTAAGCGTATATGGCCGGTAGGAAAGTGTATTTACCTATTATATCTCGCGAACATGTAGGAGTTACGTTTCTAGAATTCTACATACATAATGATACATCCCTGTTAGGTTTGAGTTTATTGACGCACGATTAGCCTAATTAATTAGCAAATATGCACGCGCTGTAACGCCCATAGGCTATCATACGCATATCTCGCGAAGAAGTTGAGTTATAATTCTAGAATTCTACATGCATGATGATACATGTCTTAGCAATAAATCCCTGTTAGTTTCGAGTTTATTGACGCACGATTAGCCTGATTAATTAGCTGTTATTCACGCGCGCGTAATGCCAATAGGCTTATACAGGCATAGTAAGCGTATATGGTCGGTATATAGGAAAGTGTACCTAAAGTGTAGAGAGTAATATTGGATTGTAGGACCTTGGCTTCAATCAATAAATTGTGATATGTGACGGTAGACCTTGGCTTCAAACAGTAAGAGATGATATGGGATGGTAGGACCATTAATTATTATACGCTTACTATGCCTGTATAAGCCTATGGGCATTACCGCACGTGAATAACAGCTAATTATTTAGACTAATCGAGACTAAACTCACAGGGATTATAGCTAAGACATGTATCATTATGCAGGTAGAATTCTAGACTTATAACTCAACTTCTTCGCGAGATATGCGTGTAATAGCTTATGGGCATTACAGCGCGTGCATATTTGCTAATTAATTAGGCTAATCGCAAAGAAAATATACAGAAGATCTCAAAGATTATTGCTAAGACATGTATCATCAATGCATGTAGAATTCTAGAAACGTAGCTCGTATAGTTCGCGAGATATGATAGGTAAACACACTTTCCTACCGGCATATAGCGTGATCGCGTGATAGCGTGTGTGCGGCCGCGGGAGAGGGGGGGGGTTAACAGCTGAGTACCCACCAGCAAGTAACGCACCAGCACAGACAGTACAGGCGGACGCGGGCAGGGGGTTCGGAGTCGGGTGCCGCCATATTGACCGGTAGGAAACTGTATTTGCACCCAATTTTGTTACGCTGATTCTGATTAGTTGGAATTACGTGCATGCTTGTAACTTTACATGCACGCGTTTAATTATTTGTATGACATTGTCTGATTGGTTGGAATTACAAGCATGCATGTATCTTTACATACCGCTTTTAATTAATTACGTGCATGCTTGTAACTTTACATACACGCATTTAATTAATTAAAGGCATGCTTGTAAATAATTAAAGACGAGCCTGATCTGCTGTCATACGGGAGTCTCCCGGTTGGGACGTCTGGAATATGGGCCACTCTAGATACGTTCAAGGGTTTGCTTGGCAAGCAGCAAAGCAGCAGCAGCAGGAAATACTGGCCCCTGCTGCAGCGTGCCCCTGTCGCAACAGGATTCAAGTCAAAACAGTCAAAACTGGATTCAGCTGGCACTGACTTGCTTTACTTGTAACTAAGATACAGGAGATAAATAAATAAATAAATAAATAAATAAATAAATAAATAAATAAATAAATATATCTAGATAGATAGATAGATAGATAGATAGATAGAGATAGATGAATGAATGGATGGATAGATAGATAGATAGATAGATAGATAGATAGATAGATAGATAGATAGATAGATAGATAGATAGATAGATAGATAGATAGATAGATAGATAGATAGATAGATAGATAGATAGATAGATAGATAGAGATAGATGAATGAATGAATGGATAGATAGATAGATAGATAGATAGATAGATAGGTAGAGATAGATAGATAGATAGATAGATAGAAGATAGATAGATAGATGATAGATAGATAGATAGATAGATAGATAGATAGATAGCTATAGATAAATAGATAGATAGATATAGATAGATAGATAGAAAGATAGATAGATAGACAGATAGATAGATAGACAGATAGATAAATAGATAAACAGATAAATATATAAATAGATAGATAGATAGATAGATAAAAAGAGAAATAGATAGATAGATAGATAGATAGATAGATAGATCGATCGATAGATAGATAGGTAGGTAGGTAGATAGATAGATAGATAGATAGATAGATAGAGATAGATAGATAGCTAGATAGAGCAGTAGATAGATAATAGATAGATAGATAGATAGATAGATAGATAGATAGATAGATAATAGATAGATAAATTAGATAGATAGATAGAAGATAGATAGATAGATAGATAGATATGATAGATAGATAGATAGATAGATAGATAGATAGATAGATAGATAGATAGATAGTTAGATAGATAGATAGATAGCTACATAGATACATAAACAGATAGATACATAGATAGATAAATACATATAGATAGATAGATACATAGATAGATAGATACATAGATACATATATATATAGATACATAGATAGATAGATAGATAGATAGATAGATAGATAGATAGATAAGATAGATAGATAGAATAGATAGATAGATATAGATAGATAGATAGATAGATAGATATAGATAGATAGATAGATAGATAGATAGATAGATAGATAGATAGATAGATAGATAGATAGATAAATATATAGATAGATATTTTTAGGGTATTTTTCTTTCAACCAAGTGGTCACCAACTGAGCACTTCATTTCCCGGGTAACGCCGGGTGTCCTGCTAGTATATTCTATTTAGTGACTATCATATATTCCATTTAGTGGCAGTCATTAAATCAACCAATTAGATACAACTTATTTTTTTCTCAGCCAATCATAGGCATGGAATTATTGACAAACACTAAATGATTTAATAATAGACACTAAATTATACCATTTGTGTCCCACCTCGCCTGCCATACACGTAGCCGTGTGGGCAAAACTGCTTGAACGAAAATTAATGGTAAACCATGATTTTCTTGTTCGGCTGGTTCACGCGGGGCATAAATCCCTGAATTTACATAATGCATAACTCATAGACATAAGACCGCATGCATACTAAATAGTAACTATAGGTAGTTTCAGATCTGCGGTGGTAAAACCACCAAACGGGTGCTTCTTATTCTTGAACTGAGCCGAAACCACTTGTCCTAATTCTCTTCCATCTCCTTTTAGCCGCGGGGTTACATCCCCTTGATTTTCCGCAACTGCTACCCACGACCACCCATCTCCACCATCTGCATCACGACGGCAGAGCATTCATTACCTGTCTAATACCCATTTTATACTGGGGGTTATCCCGCTTCAGGTCCGGACCTGAAGCGGGATAACCACCAGACTAAAAGGTCGAAACATACTATAGCCCAAGCTAAAGTTATTCCGCTCTAGGAGGTGGTTCAGGTCCGCTTCAAACCCGAGCTAACGTCAGTATAATAGGTATCTCGACTTTAGCTCGCTTTAAATTCAGTGACATTTTTACCACATTTATACTGGGGTTTATCCCGCTTCAGGTCCGGACCTGAAGCGGGATAACCCCCAGTATAAAAGGTCGAAAAATACTTAGCCCGAGCTAAAGTTATTCTGCTCTAGGAGGTGGTTCAGGTCCGCTTCAGACCCGAGCTATCGTCAGTATAAAACGACTTATCCCGAGCTAAAGTTATCCCGTTTCAGAAGCGGGCTAAAGTCGTGCGCAGTATAAAAAGGGTATAACTGACCTTAAATCTTCATGGTACAGTGCGAATGTAATAATTAATCGTGACGGAATTCGATATTGATCACCATCTATCAAACTTCTTCGTTCACTAGTCTCCTTACCGTAGAAACACATTGCTTCTATAGCGTACAAAAGAAACTCGTAACCAGCATGGCATAGAGGCCGAATGTAACCATACAGCACAACGTAGAATATAACCACCGTAGGAACAAACAGTAGACTTGCCGTACCGTAAAAACGGAATGGCGTTCGTCGCGAAACTCTTGCGACCCTGGGCGGTGGAGCTCATCTTACTAAACTGCGACGGCCCGAAGTTATAGCCGCCTATCGCCAGCATCACCTTCAGCTGCGGGTTCTTCTGCTTGAGAGCGATTATCTGTTCGTACATCGCTGTAATATAGTATAATAGTATAAGTGTATAATATAGAGATTATACACTCTATAGTACATCGCTGTAATATAGTATAATAGTGTAAGTGTATAATATAGAGATTGTACACTCTATAGTTCATCGCTGTAATATAGTATAATAGTATAATAGTATAATAGTAGTGTCACTCTATAACTGCATGACAATCAAGGGGCACGCCAAAATATTCTTATACATACAGGTATCCGTTTTATAGATTTCATCGCTAACGCAAACTTGGAGCATTTAGAGCATTTTAGATTTACGCGACAACTGTGCGCCCATATTTGCCCCCGAATTCTCCGTCTGATGAATCATCGCCTTTTCATGAGAAACAGCGAAAGGGAACGAGAAAGAATCTATACGTGCGTACACCCCTGTCTACTCCATGGACCGCAATATACAGTAAAATGATTACATACAACTAACCTTCGTCATTCCATTCGATCGATTTCAATTGGTAACTCGGTCCGGTACTGAACAGGGCGAATCCGTACATTATGTGCGTGCACAGCTTGGGGTCGACATCCTTCGGAAGGAACTTGGCGACGCCTTGTCTGTACTGCGACCAGTTCGTATAGTAGCAGACGATTCTGTAGGCGGCGGCGTGCTGAGCGAAGAGCGCCAAACACATCACTAGCGTCGGCAGCATCATCGTCGGCGTCATCCTCATCTGCGCACAACGAGTGCAAGAGCGATCTGAGCACACATATTATATGCTGTCTCCCCTCTCGCATCTTCTTGTCTTTATAGCTGCCCACGACCACGGCACTTTCGTCATTGCATGTACTGCAGCATGCTACCGATTGTATTAGTTGAATCTTTACGTGTCTCCGCTCTTCTTCCATATATACGTCATCGAAATACATTTGCAGATGTCGCTAAGGCCGTGTTAATTATTATCCTAACCGTAATAAGCAAAATTGTTATGACGTCATACACATCGCAATGGCGACGGCCCCCTGCATGGGTATTGTTTCGATGTAGCAGAAGGCGTAAATATGCCGAGAAACACGAAGGACCACATTAACACGTACATACGCACGTTGCTGCCCGAACAAGATGGTGGGTTGGAATTCTACGACTGAAATACTTACGTTTATCGTGAAGTAGTAGTCGCGCTTGTCTCCCGATCGCAGCGGCAGACGACGGCAGCTTGCTTTGATTTTGAGCGGCCGACGGCAACACCCGTCGTTTTATACCTGTAAGCACCAAGATCTATGCCACCCCAGAGCGATTCCGATGGTCTCTGCGGGTCGGCCTTCGCGGAAAGGAAGGACAATGTCGATGCTCGAAGTGAGCAGCACAGAAGCAGCAGGTTGCTACTGCTGTAGTGAGGCTGCGATGAGTATGCGCCATCGAGAAATATCTCACGCGAAGATTGCTCATGCGAATACCTGTTTGCGGTTCTAAGCGCTGTTGCCTGTCTTTCTGGGAAACGCAACAATTTGCCTTCCGGCGTGAAAACGCGCCGGTCGATGGTGGCCGGCTGTGTGTGCTGGATTTCGCTATCGACAGGGTCTCTGCGTCGACATTACGCGTACGTGTGTCAGATGAATGAAAGGTGTGCTGCTAACGGAAGCGACAGACCCATGCACCACCTATACCTCTCTCTGCTGGCTGGAATTCGTGCACGGCCAATATGCTGAGGTCCGCTGATGAAAAAGTTGTTGACGGCGAAGACGGAAAATCTTAGTTGATGTAAAAGATAAACTTGACCGTCAAAGAGACTTAGCGTCTCACCTATTTTTGTTTAACGTCGTTTATTAATATTTTCACCTTGGGTCAGGGTGGGGTTGGCCAGCGGCGGGGTATATCCATAGTATATATATATATATATATATATATATATATATATATATATATATATATATATATATATATATATATATATATAGTATGGATATATATATTATAAATTTTTATCACGCAATGCATGCTAGTGCAATGCTAGCTTACGTGTAGAAGTGAATGCTTTATTGCTATCGCTTTGCGCACCAGCAATATATAGTATAAGATTGAGGCTCGTCTCCTGTGCTGTGAATTAATAGCGACTTATTTGCATTTCACTCACGCATTCGCATTTGTATAGGCATCGTCCATCGTACCAGAACTCACTCTATATGAGCAGTTATCAGGCAAGGCAAGCCCTTGACATTGAGTTAACAAAACCGTTCACCGTCCAGTTAATCGTTTTTCCGCGGTCGTGCGCGACCTTGCTCAAAAAGTAAATTTTGACTACGCAGAAGAAAGACCGGCCTCAACCGCCTGATATGTCACATGGGCATCTATTTGAAGGTCATTTAAACGAATTACATGCAACCAAGCACACACACACGCACACACACACGCACACACACACACACACACACACACACATCCGCACACATACGCATGAGCAAGCACATGTCTATAGCAGCCTGCAATGTAGAGGGGGCACGTTTGCAGCAGGGGAGATGTATGCCATCAGAAGTAAATAATAGAGAAGGAGTGTGACTTCAATAAACAAGGGAAATTCGTCATTTACTAGCCTTAGAATACCTACGATTTACTACGCGTAACTCAGCCAACTTGAGCTCCAATCGAACACAGTACATTCGCCTAGCATCGTGCGAAATCGTTTCCTCGTATACACCCGCTATCCGGAGATACAGACTAAAACGTACGACACGATTAGATTAATTTCCTATTATCTACTTCTGATGCCATGCTACACCTGCACGATTCGTGCGAGGCGCCGTCGGAAGACGGTTCTGTCAAACGTCAAGGTCAATCTGCATACTTGTTTTGTTACGCATTCAGATGCTCACATAGCACTCACGTCTTCACGCCGTATCTTCGCCAGCGCAGTGCCGAGCTATAATTCTAGACATCGCTCATGGCTATATAATTATATACATGTGTGTGTGTGTGTGTATGTGTGTGTGTGTGTGTGTGTGTGTGTGTGTGTGTGTGTCTGTGCACATACACGCACACGCTCGCACACGCACGCACACGCACACGCACGCACGCACGCATGCGCGCGCACACGCATATATATATATTTTTTCGTCGCATCCGGGCACGCATGTCACACTCGAGGAGCACTTGCAATGTTTTGTCGTTCGGTCGAGGCACCGTAGCGTGCACCCTCATTTCTCAGTGCCGACGGCTGCATTCTAGCACATGGTTACCGCCCCGGGCCAAAGACGGCCTCCTTAGCTTTAAAGACCCGTGAGCAACTGCATGTGTATGACGTCGCTGCGTGTGAGCTCGGCGGGTCGTATTTCCTATTTTCCTCACCTTCATTCTTATGAATGTCGAATAAAATAAATATACCGTAAAGAAATTAAGTGTGAAGAGCCGAAGACATGCGACCTAACTAGGAATCTTTCCTCTCACTCGTAATAACTGGTTTGTTGCATACATGAAAAGCTATTTCCGTGTGTCTTCGAGTCCGCTACAATAATATATAATTTACCAAATGCTACTATTAAACAATTACAATTCTTAAAATGTCGCGTGATGCTTTAGTTTATAACAATTAAACATATGGTGACCAAAATTTTTGCTAATGTATATGGAAGTATAGGGGAACGTGCGGAGGAATGACACCCTTACGCGTTGGGTGTATATTTCCAAGTAACTATGGAATACAATAGAACGTTAGTGCTAATTAAATCTGCTTCATTTAGCAAAACATGGCCAACCAGCCAAGAATGATGCCGACAAAATATTAATGGATTTGTTTCGGTTGACCGTTTCGCCCATGCTGCTGTGAAAAAACTTCCACATTTTAAAATTGTAATAGTTTTTGATTTCTACTCAATGTACAACGCAATGTACGGTGTGTTCTGTCTTCAGCTATTGCTCACAGCTACTTTTAAACAAAGCCCACAACTTCTAGTAAAGATATTATTCAAGGACGCGGTATAATTTACAAAAATAAAAAAACCATTGACACAACAAAGATTTATTATTTAAATTTATTATTCCGCTTAAAAACAATAAACAGTATCAAATATACATTAAACCTCTGTTAATATAATATTGAAACGAACGTACGTGTAGACTCTCAGTCTCGATCGCGACCACAATAAGACCACGAAGGGAGAAACGCTGCTATGTCATAATTGGATGGACAGTCACTATATAGAGGTACAGTGCGGCTATAGTGGATACTCGCAGTCTCCTGAAACAAGTACCGATAGACCACTTACGCACATATTCGTCAACTGGGAAACAGACGCTACATGGGTTAATACGCTAATCTTCATAATAACTGTAACAATGTATCGTGTCTCTGCATCGTGGTAGGTAGGCACGGCGGCAGAGAGGCCATTCTCTGGAATCTTCTAGTATATGCTGCGTGGTACGTAAAAATCGATGACGGCATTAAATAAATGAAGGGCAATTATTACATTCATATTGAACTGCTATTAGCAATAAAACAGTCAATTATACCTACCACGATGTAGTAACCTATCGCATTGTTGGAGTGTATTATAATACGTGATTATTAATTAGCCATACTTAATTAAAACCAGTTGTTATAGCTATGTGATCGCTGTGTGATACTATGTGATCGTTGAGATAATCATTATCTACCCGGGTTAGAGACATTTACATTGTCATGCAGGAGTGAATATATAGCCATATATCTATATAAATAACCAAGTTAATTGTTACTCAACCGTGCTGGTATGAAACGTACCGCTGACGTTTCGCCTCCTGTCAGGAAGCTTTCTCATATATCTATATTATCTCTATCCATATCATCAGGAATGAATTAATACACACGCGCACGCACGCACGCACACATATGTATATATATATATTTATATATAAATTACATAATTATGTGATTTATACACACACACACACACACACACACACACACACACACACACACACACACACACACACACACACACACACACACACACACACACACACACACACACACACACACACACACACACACACACACACACACACACACACACACACACACTACTACTACTTACTACGTACTACGTACGTACGTACGAACTAACGTACGTACGTACGACGTACGTACGTACTACTACTACTACGTCGACGTAC
>NW_014577139.1:233698-241647 GCF_000485595.1 Priapulus caudatus | reverse complement strand
AAACTGCATTTGGAGGCACGGTCTGTGTATTTGAACATCTCTCGCAATTTCCGCGAGCCCGAAGAAGCCACAAGAACAGGGGCATGCAAACGCTCGCATCTTCTATGAAGCCAAACATGACATAAATAATCTTTCTCGCCAAATGGAAACCGGGTAAACATACAGTATTCTATAAAATTGTTTCCGCCCCGGGCCAAAGACCGCCCATCCTGAGCTTTAAAGACCCGTATGCAAACTGCATACGGTGTAGTACGTCGTGGCGTTGGGAGGGGCGTCGGGGTCGGGAGCCGGATTCGCGGCCGGGTGATGGACACCTCATGGGGGAGGCGAGGGTCTTGTAGGAGGCCGAAATAAAATAAATAACCGTAAAGAAATTAGTGTAGACAGAGCCGAAACATGCACCCACTAGAAACTTCCTCTCCACAAGACGTAAATAACTGGTTTGTGCAATTACATGAAAGCTATTTCCGTTGTCTTCGAGTCCCGCTACACATAATATATATATTTACCAAATCTACTAAAACAATTACAATTAATTCTTAAAATGTCGCCGTGATGGCTATTTATAACAATTAAACCATAGTGGTGACCAAAATTTTGCTAATGTAATATGGAAGATACGGAACGTGCGAGGAATGACACCGCCTCGTTACGCGTTGTGTATATTTTCCAAGGTACTATAATACAAAGAACGTAGGCAACCTAAATTACTGCTTCCAATTAGCAAACATAGCAACCACCAAAAATGAAAGCCGGACAAAATATTTACATCGGATTTGTTCGGTTGACGCGTTTCGCACCATACGCGTGAAAAAACTTCCCACATTTTAAAAATTGTAATAGATTTTGATTTCTACTCAAGTACAACGCAATGACGGGTTTTCTTCATCAGCTATTGCTCACAGCATTTAAACAAAGCCGCCAACTCTAAGTAAAAATATATTCCAAAGACACGTATAATTTACAAAAAATAAAAAAACCATTGACACCACAAAGATTATATAAATTAATATTCCCTAAAAAACAATAAACAGTATCAATATACATTAAACCTCTGTTAAAATAAATGAAACGAACGTACGGTAACTCCAGCTCGGATCGCGACATGTCCGAAGGAGAAACCGCTGCTATTCATAATTGGATGACAGGTCACATATAGAGTAACAGGCGCGATATAGTGGAATACCCAGCTCCTGAAACAACGTACCGATAATCCCACTTAACAGCACATACCGTCAAACTGCGGAAACAGACAGCTACAATGGTTAAATACCGCAACGTCATAAAACTGTAAGTCCAAATATCGTGTCTCTGGCAACGCGGGTATAGGTCAGTACGGCGCAGTAGAGGGCCATTCCTGAATCTTCTATGTCATGCTTGCGGGTACGTTAAAAAATCATGACGCATTAAATAAAATGAAGGGCATAATACATTCATATTGGAAAACTGCTATTAGCGAATAAAACAGTCAATTATACCTACCACGATGAGTAACCTATCGCATTGTGGATGTATTATAATACGTGATTATTAATATAGCCATCACTTCAATTAAAACCAGTTGTTATATGTCTAGTCTCGCTTTGATACCCTACTGTGATCGTTGAGATAATCATTAATCTAGCACCGGTTACGAGACATTACATAGTCAATGCAGGAGTAATATATACCAGAGAATATAAATAAACCAAGTAATTGTTACTCACCGGCTGGGTATGAAACGGACCGCTGACGTTCGCCTTCCATGTCAGAAAGCTTTCTCATAATATGCATATTATCTCATCCATATCATCTAGGAATGAATTAAGTCACCACCACCCGAGCGCACGCCACGCACACATATATATAATACATTTAAAAATAAATAACATAATTATGTATTTATACACACACAACACACACACAACACACACACAACACACACACACACAGCACACGTACAGTCACAACACACACACACAGGAAGGTCCAGTGGACTTATTTCACACTACAGTGCGGGCCAACATATTCACTCACGCACACGACACAGCCCACACACACACACACACACAACACACACCATCACGACACACGAACACACAAACACATTGCACACAGCTGCACACCACATAGTGTTCACACGACACACACATCATGCGCGTTGTTGGACCACTCAATAAGTTTAACTTATAGCGTTGCCGAAACAAATCGTAAATTGCGATGCGGGATTACACTCTGCGCTGAATATATTCTCGTACACGCGCGGCATAAACTGCGTGTTTAGAGAGTACACTGAATCCGCCTTGCACGTGTGTGTATTCACCGATGTAGAGTTTCTCTCTGCAGTGCGCATCGGTGCGATGAGTCACATACTGTAGGCATGATTCACCCGCGTCGTAAATATATCTATTCTATATAACGTATAACAATGCACCAACGTATCGATACATACACATATATATATACATATATAATTATATATATTATACAAATTACATACATAGAGTATTTATATAACAGATCATGTATATACACAAATAGGAAGCGGTTTGCACGCTTCAATTGTGCCACAAATACGTTTAGTTTAGCTATACCGCTTGCTGAACAAATCGTATATTATATACGTTGTACTGCATACCTTTATATACGTGAATATGCCACGGCACCATTTGACGTTCGAAATTCAAAATAAGAAGTACAAAATAACTCTGAACGCAAAAAAATACATCTGATTCGTCGAAGAATACCTTTACAAGTTAAATTTTGAATTTTGAATTACGAATTGTGAATTTCGAATGAGGCTAAGGCCGGTTCGCAGTCCCTCGTCGGAAAGCGGGCATAAGTGCTAATTGTATAGCAACACGCCAACAGTAATAGCAGCATATAAGTAAGCGTAATAGTAAAGTGAGAGAGCTCGAATAGAGCTTCTATCAGTACTCTTGATATAGATTATAATATATTATACATACATACGCAACATACAACATACATACATAACGACACTACATCACATAGCATATCATACATACACTACAGACAGTGTTAACATACAGGTACATACATACATACATACATACAACATACATACATAGCATACCATACATACCATACCTACATACATACAATCATACATACATACATACATACATACATAACATATCAAGCATCCAATATCATACATACATACATACATACATACATACATACAACAATCATACATTACATACAGTACCATACATACATACATACATTGACATAACATACACTAAACAAGTAAAAAATCCATACATAACATAACATACATACATAACATACATACATACATACATACATACATACATACATACAAGACATACATACCATACATCCATACATACATGTACATACATACATATCAACAATGTTACAGACCAATCATACATACATACATACATACAACAACATACATACATACATACATATCAACATACATACAACCATTTACATAACATCACATACAACAATAACATACAAACAGACATACATTACATACAACATACAGATACATACATACAGACATACATACATACACTACAACAACACTACATACCATGAATACATACATTACAACATATCGATCATACAGATACATACATACATATCATACATACAACATACAATACATACATAACATACAGTACAAGTACAATAACATACATAGCATACAACAATCAATACAAGTACGAAACCATAACATACATACGTATACATACATTACAACATACATACATACATACATACATACATACATACATACATACATACATACATACATACATACATGAACATACATACATACATACATACAACATACATAACAGTACATACATACATACAAACATACACTACATACATCACATACATACATACATACAGTACTACATACATACAGTACATACATACATACATAGCATTAACCATACATACATACATACATACATACAACAACATTACATACCTACGATATCATACACACAAACATAGCATACATAACAGCATCACCCATACATACAACAACATACATGACCATTAACATACAGTACATACATACTAAATACATACATTACATACATACATACATTACCATACATACATCACTACATACAACATACAACATGACAAGTAACATACAATAACATACATAACATACAACATACATAGCAATACATACATATCATTACATAGCAGATACATACATACAACAATAACATAACATAGCATACATATCATACATACACTTACATACATACATACAAAGCATAACATACATTACATAGCATACATACAACATACAATACATACAGTAACATACATAACATACATATCAATACATACATAGCATACAATACATACACTACATACATTACATACCCTACAATACATACATACATACATACATACATATCTATACCATACATAGCATACAACATACATACATAACATAACATACATCACATAACATACCATACATACAGACATACATAACATTACCATACATACATACCATAACAATACAATACATTACAGTATCGATACAAAGTACATAACAAATACATACATACTATAGTCATAACATACATACAGTACAATACATACATACATACAATACATACATATCATACATGCATACATACAACATATCATACAACATATTACATCACATACATAGCCATACATATCCATACATACATACATACATACAGTGACATACATGACATACATACATACTATACATACATACATACATAACATACATACAACCAATACATACATTACATAACACTAATACATACGATACAAGACATACATCACATTACATACATTATCAGTACATACATATCAAGTACCTACATACATACATACATACATACATACATACAACATACATAGCATACATACAATTACACTACAGTACATACATACAACATTACAATACATAGTCATACATACATACATACCATACATACATACATACATACATACATACAATACATACATACATACATACATACATTACAGTTACATACAGACAATCAATTACATACAACATAACATGTACAACATACATACATACATACATACATACATATTCATACATACATACAACATACATCACATACATGACATACATACAATACAGACATACATACATACAAACATACAATACATACAACGATACGATACGATACATACAACATTGACAATACATACACTACATACATACCATACATACATACATACATAACATACATACATAACATACATACATACATACATACATCCATACGATAACATATCTACACTAACATACATACATACATACATACATTGTATACATACATACATACATACATACATACATACAACCACATACATACATCACCATACCATAAACATACATCAGCAGGTACATACATACATACATTACATACATACAACATACATACATACATACATACAACATACATAACATACATACATACATACATAAACATTAATACAATAACATACATAACTACATACACATGCAACGTAGCACACACACACAACACAATACACCTACTAACACCCGACCGTGGTCGCTAGCGAACGTACGCAAATCACCGCACACATAAAACAGCCACTGTTAGGCCGTATTTAAATATTTATTAACATAATTATATATATCATAATTATATATATATATATATATATATATATATATATATATATAAACAATAAAATATAGCCGATTCGGCAGTTTCATATGCAATACGTGCAAAAAATTCGTATATCGCTGTTGCTATAGTTTATGTTGAGAAACGACCAACGGTAGGCCTACATATACGAGAAAATGCTGAAGTCTTACAATGCTCCATTCTTAAGGATATTGTTATGGTTACGGACGGGTAGCACCGTAAATGGCATTGCAACATAACTGCTCATCAAATTCAATGAAACTCATATCCATTACATAAGAAAGATGTCGCTCTACGCTCTCGAAGAAAAAAAATTAAAAAAAATTCATCGTTAATTAAGTGACGGCAAAAATTATGAATTTATACCAAAAAATGTTCTTTTTTGTTATTTCTCAGAAACAGCAAAGAATTGGGACCTAACCTTTAAACATAAGTTGTTCATAATGTGAACTAAAAAAGGTTCCCTGGAATTTTATTTTAAATGCTTTAATTTAGGAAATAAGTTGAAAAAATGTACGAAAATTAGTAGTGATTTTCAAAACGCATTTCTAACAATGGAGATATTAGCACTTTTCTAAATTTCCTATGATTGAATGCCTGTGCTAAGAATTGACTAATGCGGGGATTTGGAACTGTTTGGGAGGGTACATACATAATTTGTACGTATACATAGCTGCCCATGGGTGCGATCTATCAATGAAAGTGGGTATTGAAATTTCGACCGAAAATCACCTCCCAACCCTAACAGTATCCGTAAGGTCGTTCTGTCTTTCTTATAGTGCCGTCCTTATAGTCATCATTATTAGTGCCGTCCCTGTCTCCAATCACGCCATTCGAAGTCGATATGCAGCCTATAGAGGGCTCCGCGAATTTTCAAATTACCCACAATGGAACGCCGCCGGCCATGACGGTTCAGGTAGGGTACAAGTATATTTGACCTTCTTCACCTCCTCATCCTTCCCTCTTTCCTTCTTCCCCTCCTCCCCTCCTCACCCCTCTCCTTCCTCCCTTCTTCCCCTTCTTCCCCTTCTTTCCCTTTTCCCCCTCCTCATCCTCCTTCCCCTCTTTCACCTCCTCCCCTCCTCATCATCCTCCCCCTCCTTCACCTTCTCCCTTCATCCCCCTCCTCCCCTCCTCATCCTCCTCCCCTTCCTTCACCTCCTCCCCTCTTTTCCGCCGCACCGCACCGTCCCCGAGGGGACCGATTTCCAGGAAGAAGATGAGGTTTTCCGCACGTATTCAGGCCTCGTCTGGCGGATTTCCCCTGTGGTGTGGTAATCGCCTCTTATGTGACGCTCTCTTGCACATTAGCTTCGTTGTTGTCATCATCATCATCATCATCATTATCATCATCATTATTCATCATCATCATCATCATCATCATCATCATCATCATCATCATCATCATCATCATCATCATCATCATCACCATTGACGGAGGTAGCGGCTGCGTGTATAGTCGTAATTTCGCACCTGACTGATTCATCAGGGGATGGCAGCATTACGCTAGCACGCTGCCTCAGCCACACGTCGCCCGATCTACGTCGTTGTTTTCACACAGCAGCCAATGATCGCCCAGACAAGTAACAGGTTTAGCGCAATACTATTGTCACGGGTTTATCTATAATCCTCAAATCTAGGGGATTGCGTCATACTTATTTCTACGGGTTTATTTCAAATCTCGGGGAATATTGCTAGTGTTGTCGCGTATCGAATGTATCGTTGCGTTAACCGCAGTGACCAATCGTAATTGTATTGTCACATCATAGTACAATGTTTCAACGCGCTTACGATGTGAATGTGATCGCGTGATGTACGTAATGTGGAGTGTATGCTATTAGGCGTGTTCACACACAAGAAAAACCGCGATGCTAATCGCGATGGAAATACCAAGATAATTGTGTCGTTGTTCACACAGGCGGAAATATCTCGCTAATCGCCGAGCGGGATAATTCTATTAATTGAACTGCGCATGCTCACTGCCGGAATGATGCTCACTCCCAAATATATGATATGCCCCCGGCCCAGGCAACTGTTAATCCGGCGCTGTGTATGCATATATATTAAGTAGTAAAATTATACTTTGTTCATTATTTGTTATCAATTCGTATTGTATTGCATTGTATTGTATTGTATTGTATTTTATTATATTGTATTGTATTGTATTGCATTGCATTGCATTGCATTGCATTGCATTGCATTGCATTGCATTGCATTGTATTGTATTGTATCAAGAGCGTAATAAAGAAGGAG
>NW_014577139.1:231252-232927 GCF_000485595.1 Priapulus caudatus | reverse complement strand
GTTTGATAGCTATATGCAGTAAACTCGATGAAATTTCTGAACACACGCGAACTCTAGCACCCCAACACGCGCTGGTAAACGTACCTGTCTGCAAAACCGGGATCCACTTACTGCTAATATAGATTACTATATAATAACACAATAGTATGTACAACGGTGAAATCGATGTTGCAGTATTAGTCGAATTAATAAACTTTCCCGTTTTATTTTGCCGCTTTAGTTTTCGGCGAAAATACCAGATTTTCACCGCTCATTATCTCAGCGTAGGAGCATCGTAGGGACAAACGGCTTGTTTTATATTAGCAAGGTAGGACAGCTGATTAATAATACTGCAAAGAATCGTCAAAATAAAACGGAGAAAATTTATTTATTTGACTAATACTGCAACATGGTTTCAGCATTTCACCGTTGTACGCTCTTCTTCTTTATACGCTCTTGAATCGATGTAAAATCGCTAAATTGCGCATATCGGTAACACGTATTCGCAATTCTGCCTACCAGTATGGCCGGCGTCACGGGATTATAGGTAATATTGCTATTACCAGTCGCGGGACCCTCTATAGAGGGTTCTTCGACTTGGTCTAAATATTCGAATAGCAATATTACCTACAATCCCGTGCCGCCGGCCATACCTACGTTACAAAAAGAGCGAACATTACATTTACTACATTTACTATGATGATAGTACTGATGTTGTTTTGGCTCGTCTTGAATGGCCTCCTCTTCGTGTCCGCTTTCTTCACTCAAAACTCATAACTTTCTATAAAATTTATCATGGTGAGATGAAAATTGGAATTCCTTCTTGCTTAATGAAGCCTGTTCGCTGTACCCGCTCATCTGAGCGTGATCACTGTTTTCGGCATGTACAAACTTCTAAGGATCCGTTTAAGTTTAGCTTCTTTGTGTCTGTGATTCCGTATTGGAATTCACTGCCTTCATCCTTAGTAAATAGCAAATTCACAACTTTTTCCGCTGCGATCCGCAGTGTGGATCTACCGACTTGATCCACTCTCTCCATCTTCGTTATAGTCTCCAGGACTTTTGAAGATTATCATTTATGAGGTTATGAGGTTAACACGTGACGCGTGTAATGTGCCCCTATGCACAATCGACCAATTTTATATTGGCTATAGTGTTATTATTGCAATAGATATTAGAAGTAAAAGGATCCCAATTTACCAGACAGGTTTATCAGCGTGGTTTTAGGTGCTGCAGTTCAATGAGGCTGCCACACATTCGGCAGATTCGTAGATTGAGCAGATCGGAAGATTGCTCGCAACACATATTATGTTCATAGACTTGAGTTTGTTTACATCGTGAGAGAGTTCCCTTTATAGAGAGTTCGGCGATTTTTCATATTACCCACAATGCAACGCCGCCGGCCATTAGCGTTCCAGAAACCAGTTCAGGCATGGTACAAGTACATTGAGCAACGCACCTCTGCTCATTTTATTCGCCTATTAAGCAAATCCATCACAACTCCGCTCTCCTGCTGTGTTGTCAACTGCAGCAATCGGTATCAGAGAGAGCCACACAGCTTTTTTAGGCTGCCTAGCGTGATCACAACACAAGGTAAAATGACGAGAGACCAGGCGGACCACAGCCGTTTGGAGCATTTTCAATAACAAGAGCCGCAGAGCGTCTGGGCTCATCTGGGGTCTGTTGCTACGGTTAT
>NW_014577139.1:224944-230262 GCF_000485595.1 Priapulus caudatus | reverse complement strand
CTGTACAGTGAGTGCTGACATTGTGTGAAGATTGACGAATTGACGGGTTTTTCACGGATTTTTCGGTGAGTTTGACGGTTTGACAGGTTTTTTTTAAATCTAGGAACACTCCCCGGGTATAACAGATGGCCCTGTGAAAATTGCATGCAGATCGCTTGGGCGGTGTGGCCGCCTATAGGGAAGATACATACATACGAACTCAAATATATATTAGATATCGCCGGCATCCAGTAGGCAGCTGTTTGAGTGGGGGGGGGGGGGATTTCGCTTGCACGTGCAGCATACTCTACATAAAATAGCACCGAGGCAACATGTGAACAGAATTCACCAAGCCCGGCTTTACAATTACAGCTAGTGTGCTGACATGATGCCTGTCCCATATTCTCTTATCATGACCCATGCACGGATAGAGAGATGGTATAATCAGAGACTGAGAGTGCATAACACGTGCTCGGATAACGTAGATGGGACTCTCACTGTTCACATAATAGATGTAGACTGATACACCACTAACCCAACCGCAGAACAGTCGATCGTATAGGCATCCAGGCTTTTGTAGTTCTGAAAGTCCTTGAGAGTATAAAATGAACTCGGCTGGAATGTTAGATAGTTCACGAGATCCAAATAAATGTGTGATGGAAACACATTGTGGTCCTCACTCCACTCGGCATTGTCTATTTGGTACGGGTCTCAATTCCCAATGCACGCAATTTTCTCGAGATAGCGTGCTTTGACTACGTACGTTGTCTAGTGAATCAAAGTACTTATCCATACTACGTACACTACAGACAGTCGACAAACGTGCATACACTAGCTATTATAAAAAGCTGCGTTTGATAGCTAGAGTAGATGCAGTAACGTACGGTGAAATTTCTGAACTCTCACGATGTAAACAAACTCAAGTCTATGAACATGTGTTGCGTGCAATCTTCCGATCTGCGCAATCTACGAATCTGCCGACTGTGTGGCAGCATCATTGAACTCGCACCTAAAACCCACGATGGTAAACCTGCTTGCAAAACCGGGCCTGCGCAATCTCATCGAACTAGCAATTAACACAACCCCAGCTGATAAACCTTTCTGCAAAATCGGGATCCACTTACTGCTAATATCTATTGCAATAATAACACTATAGCCAATGTAAAATCGGTTGATTGTGCTCGGCAGATTACACGCAACACGTGTTCGCTCTTTTTGGAACCGAGATAGCCGACGGCACAGGATTGTAGGTAATATTGCTATTTTTAGTGCAAATCGCGGAACCCTCTATAGAGGGGTTGCCGCAAAACCGGGCTTGCGCAATCTCATCGAACTCTAGCAATTAACACAACCCACGCTGATAACCTGCCTGCAACACCCTGTAAAACCTGCGCCCATTAACCGGGTCTGCACAATCATCTCGTACTCTAGCACACCAAAACCAGCTGATAAACCTGTCTGCAAAATCGGGATCCACTTACTGCTAATATATATTGCAATAATAACACTATAGCCAATGTAAAATCGGTTGATTGTGCAGATCGGCAGATTACACGCAACACATGTTCGCTCTTTTTGGAACCGGTATGGCCGACGGCACAGGATTGTGGGTAATATTGCTATTTTTAGTGCATGTAGCGGAACCCTCCCTCTATAGGCAATGCACACCGATAATACGAAAGCAACAATTATAACAAAAAGTCGTAACGCTTTTGCCTATTACCAGCACTCGCTAGCAGGTTTGATGTTGCAGCCTTAGACTAACGTTTTGAACTTTTAATGTTTTTTATGTATAACTGTATTTTCGGGGAGAGAGGAATTATTTCAAGAGAGAAGGAAGGATGGTTGTATCGTAGGGCTGCGTAGCCCGCTAATTAGGGCTTTGCGACTAATTGTCTAAACCTCTAACCCTAGCAAGTTATTGTTGTTATTGTAATAGACCCAAACAGTGATTGGCCGGGGGTCGGATTAAAATGTCGCCGGGTGGTTTTCGGAAACGTATAAATAGACACGGACGAAAGATCAGAAGTTAGTTACCTACCCAGGAGACGTACGTGAACTCGTACGGAGTTTCCTATCAAGATGTAGCGGACGAAGTCGAGACACGGGGGCCTAGGGCTGGGGCCTGGGGCTTGGGTGCCTAGGTTGCCGTAGTGTATATATATTTGTATTGTGTTTTACTAATAAAGTCAGTCTTCAAGAACAAATTCTGCGACTGGATCATCTTTACTCCTTGCTACAATCTGCTACCATTTGCTAACTCGACGCTGCTACGATGCCGGAGCGAAGAACAACAACTTTTCCAAATACAACACATATACAATAGTGTCGTAAATCACGTGTACGTAAACGAATTCAGAAAGTAAAGCATAACATACTGATTACATTACAGTTACCTTCTATACACACCTCTAGATCCGTTACTACATATATACACACCTCTATATCGGTTGTCACATTTACACGCCATGCACTCTATGCGTTGTCACATATATACCTCTCCTAAGGCAGTTACACCTATATATATAGGTATGATTATATATATAAGAGCTCATAATAGAGAGCTGCTCTATATGAGCTCTGAGATGAGATATATATATTATACCGAAGGTGTGCCACTTACGCACACACCACGTACTCACGCACGACGACACCACACTATCACACAACACACACACATCACACGCACACACACACACCACACACACACACACACACACACCACACACACACATATACAAACACACACCGAACAGTACCCCTCCTCGCTCACACAGTACTAGCCGTCCGGCAATGCAGATCTTTGGCGGCTATTGTTCGTCCTGCGTCATATGTCTCTACTACTTATTAGGTCTCGCTAGTCGTTGCGCCACGCACGGGCGAAGAGTCGGATAGAACGTAGCGGAGATCCGCATCGACGAGCTGGCGCCGCCTGCCGAGGCCTCTCTCTCGTTCTGCGCACATCGTCTGCTCTGCGCTTTTATGCTCAAGGTCGAACGAGCGCGACACCTTCCTCTCAAGTCGGCGCGCACTTGCGACGCGCCGCAGCGATGTCTCTATCGTCGTCGTCGCTAGCGCCGTCGTACGACGCGGCGCCCGCGTGCTTTCTTGTCCTTGAGCCGGCCTGAGTGGCGGACGAGCCGGTCGCGGGTAACATGTGCGACTTGCCGTCCATGGCGCATCGTACGAGCATCGACCGCTCGTCGTTCTCATTACGAGGCGTTGTTCATCGCGAAGATTTCTGAACTTAGGCGCCGCCCTGGTGTCGTAGGCACCGTGCGCCTCTATTGGTGCGCGTGCTCACGTCGTGGAGATGAGCAGGTTCCCATGGTGCACGGCGTCGCACGTGAGCGGTGACTAAATACGTTTGTTCCTGGCTGGTCTTCAGCGACGCTCACATTCTTCGCGATTTCCGTTTTCCACGTTTATCCTCGCGATCGTTAACATGGAACGCGAGTAAACTCAATCTCACTCGTCCTTCCATTACTATAACGCCTTCAGTTGATTATTGTACCTTAATTTCTCCGTCTCTTCCTTGCGGCGCGTATTGTTATGTCACCCTCTTCTCTGCCATATAGACACTACTCGTCGATTGTCCTCTCGTTAGGACGCTGTTCTCATCTACCCCCGGTGTGATGCTTTCGTAGGATAAAACGTTCACTGATGATCTATCCACTCGCGCAGCGGACGTGAGAGTGCTCGGTCTGGGAACCCATGCGATGTACAACGGATCCAGACATGCATGGAGAAATATCGCCCTCACTAAGCTAAAAAAAATGCACCAACCAAGGTTACATTCAGGCAAAATTAACAATATTACTTTAATATTGAACTAACAAATACGTTAGTCTGTTTCGTAATTATGCCGTTCGTTTTAATTAGCCTCTGTCGAAAATAATTACGCGCTGGCTTTTGATAAGGTTTGTTGTAGATAAGTAGTGGCCGTGACTCCAAGTAAAACGGATGACGATACAGCTATAAGACGGCGTATTAAACGTAGATGATTCGATATTTGAGAGTTTAGGAGGCTATCAATACAACAATTATAGATCAAGAGAGAACGAAGGCGACAGAGAATAGACAGACCGCAGGAGGAAAAGAGGGAGAGGAGCGGGAGCCGAGAAGAGAGATAAGGGAGAGCGGAGAGAGAAAAGAGAAAACAAGAAAGAAAATGTGAAAGCGAAAACGTAACTCGGGGAGGAGAGAAAGAGAGAGAGAGAGAGAGAGCAGAGAGAGAGAGATAAAAAAAAAAAACAGGAGAGGAGAGGGAGATGAAGAAGGAGGAAAGCGAGAATCGAAAAGGACGAAAGAAGACAAGAGATTGAAAGAGAAAGGAAAGAGAGAGAGAGAGAGAGCGGAGAGAGAGAGAGAGAGAGAGAGAAGAGAGAGGGGAGAGAGAGAGAGAGAGAGAGAGAGAGAGAAGAGAAGAGAGAGAGAGAATTGAGCACTAAAGAAAAATTGGGGAATAGAAAATAACGAATGCCGAAATCAGGTTGCTGAGCGACTGCGACGAGTCCCGAGGCGCGACTGCTGCGTGGCGGATTCCTGATTAGAGCAATACATTAAGCTCTAGTTCAGTGGGATTAGTCCATAGCTATTCAAGGATAGTTAACCTTACGTTACAAGCGGGCCGTTTCCCAGAGCCGTAAAGATGAATCTTTCTATCTTTCTATTATTCTATCTATCTATGCTAATCTATCTATCTATCTATCTAATCTATCTATCTAGTCTATCTATCATCTATCTACTATGCTTATCTATCCTAATCTATTCCTATCTATCTATCATATCTATCTGATCTATCTATCTATCTATCTATTTATACTATCTATTATCTATCTATTATCTATCTATCTATCTATCTATCTATCTATCTATCTATCTGATCTTATCTATCTATCTAGTTAGCTATCTATCTATCTATCTATCATCTATCTATACTATCTATCCATCTATTAATTTATGCAATTCATGCCATCCATCAATCTATCATCTATCCACCCCCAATCCACCACATCACCATCTCTCCATCATGCCTCTCCATCCATCTATCATCATCCATATCCATCCTCATCCCATCCATCCATCCATCTATCCAGTCCATCCATCCACGTTCATATCCATCATTCATCCAATCCATATCCATACAGTCATCCAGTCCATCCTCATCCATCCATTTCATAGTCATCCATCACCATCCATCCATCCATCATCCATCATCCACATCCATCATCCAGTCCATCGCATCCATCCATCCATCCATCCATCCATCCATTTTCCATCCATATCCATCCTCATCCATCCATATACCATCCATCCATCCATCCATTTTCCATCCA
>NW_014577139.1:218429-223960 GCF_000485595.1 Priapulus caudatus | reverse complement strand
GGTACAGTGGTCCCGCTGATAACTGGCGTCAGGTACTTGAGTGGACCTTCAGTCCAAACAGTGCGGGTGATTGCGCGCTACGTTTCATATCTCCACTGTGCGTGACATGTTACGCCAGATACGGTTCACACCGCGAATCCTATATATTCATCGTAGAATTATCGATTCTATTGCGAATATAGGGATAGCAAGGTACGTGTGAAAATCTAAGTCATATTTGACATAGCTGCTGGCACAACACATTGCACAGACGAACACGCGCATTGTGTGTGTGGTGTGTGTGTGTGTGTGGTGTGTGTGTGTGTGTGTGTTGTGGTAGTTGTGCGCATGTGTGTGTTGTGTGGCTGTGTGTGTGTGTGTGTGTGTGGCTGTGCTGTGTGTGGTGTGTGGTCGGTGATTGTGCGTGTGGTGGTCGCGTGCTGCTGGTTGTGTTGGTGTTGTGTGTGTGTTGTGTGTGGAGGTGGTGTGTGTGTGTGTTGTAGCATTGTGTGGATGTGTGTGTGTGTGTGTGTCCGTGAATGTGATGTGCGTTGTACGTTTTGGTTGTGTGGTGCGTGAAGTGGCGCAGCGCGTGTGTGTGGTGTTGTGCTGCGGTGCGCGCGTACGTGCGTGTGTGCTTGGTTAATTGTGTGTCTTCCGACACGACATACGACCGCGACAGCTCTTCGCCGTCCACACGACGACGTGCCTAACTGAAGCCCTCGTACAGCACATGCGCTACGATATCCGAGCCACCATGCAGGCTGTAATCTCAGTGTCTTTCACACTTACCGCCAATTACTCTGCCGTCGCCTACGACTGTACGACAGCACTTATTTCCACAAAAGGCGCAGTCTCTCTGTGCCTTGCCGTGTGCATTCTCGCTGCGTGTGTGTGTAGCGCGCGCACGCATGCAAGCACGCATACACGCGCGCATGTGGGGATGGCTCTTGCTGTGTGTGTGTAGCGCACGCACGCATGTGGGGGGAAGATGACGTGGGGGAAATGGCTTGTAGCTGTTGTTTACGCGCTCGCACACTTACGGCTACAGCGCCATTAGCGGTGATGAAGCCGATGGATCTGATGAGACTCGCTTAGTGCTAACCCCCCAACCGAGCAGTAATGAGATCTCACAGCGAGGTAGCGATAATATATACAATAATAAATAAATAAGTAAATAAATAAATAAATAAATAAATACAATGAATAAATAAATATAATAACTAAATAAATAAATAAATAATCTAAATAAATAAATAAAATTAAATCAAATAAATAAATGAAGAATAAAGATGAATAAATGAATAAATAAATAAATGAATAAATGAATAAATGAGATAAATGAATAAACTTATAAATGAATAAACTTATAAATGAGATAAATGAGATAAATAAATGAATAAAATGTGCCACACCCACACGCGCAACGCATACGCCACAAATATTACACACTAACCACACACACCACACACACACACATCCACACACCAACACACACACACACACACACACACACACACATATACACACAACACACCACACACACACACACACACACACACACACACAACACACCACACACACACACACACACACACACAAACACACACCACACACACACACACACACACACACACACACGCGCGCGACAAGCTCGCGCCGCGCGGCGCGCGCACACACGCACGCACACACAAACCTGTGTAGCATATGTTTTACACACATATTTGTAGTTTTTAGGAGCTAGTTAGAACTGGGAAACTAATTTCATAGTAATAGTAGCACAGTGAAGCTTAGGAACAACTTGTAGACCAAATTCTGACACATATATTTACTTAATTCTAAGGATGGCGTCGTAACAGAGAAACAAAATATGAAAGGGTAAACAATATTCTGACAAAAACAGCTCGAAAGATTCTATGTTCTTCTCTACTATGTTGTCAAAGTTGTTACAATATTGTTATACGACGACATATAGTACATACAACATTGTTAGGAATATGCCTCTCTGGCTGTGCAAGTGAGCACACAATAGAAATCACAAAGGACATACGCTGGCAAAGACTGACTTATTGTAAAATAATCAAACACGCTACATACATAACGTAAATGTACATATACGTAGTATAAACTAAATTAAATACATAGGTCGGTACTTAAAATAATTGGTAGACGAGTGGATTCTAGGAATAGAGGCACGAGTAAAAGTGACATGTGTGGATATGGGTTACACAATAGAAGGTATAAGTTGTTTGTTTGAGGGAGAAGCCACGGGAGTAATGTTAAGAGTCCTGATTGGGGTCAGATTGTTTGGCGCGCGTGGTTTTGAAATAATATTTACTTGGCTGAACACAACTCTGTGGTATTATTATTTTTTTATGCGAAGATAGATCAATAACGACTCGTGTTTACACAAGCGTTGACTTATATGGCTACCGAGCCATCTAGGGCATGGTACGGCTTCCTGACAAATGTACGAGGAAGAGGCGCGTGTTAATTACATCCCCTGACAGTAATTAGCTGTTGTTTAGACTTTAGACCTGCGAGGACGATGGATGGTGATATTACTACGGAAGCCAGCACAGCTGGGCGTTTTTCATTACCTACGCCCGATAATGTATCGCATAGACGCAAGTCTCTGTGTACGACCGTCCACTAATAGAAATATACAGAATCCACATGCTCTATTATTCATGCACATTATCTACATATTCTATTCTATACATGTTTCATATATGGGAAGGAAATACGAATGGAAGGAAACGAGTATGGCATAGTGTATTCTATGCATTATGCTTTACTGCAATCATTTATTTACTTGTAAATTCCAAAAACTCAGTAGAGAATGAAAGACGAAGGCCGGATGGGAATTGAGATGACGTCATGAAGCTCAATGTTTGGATAATGGCTCATGGGGTCAGGATGCCAAATACATTGCGAAAAAACTAATTAAGTAGAGACGTGGTGGAATTGAGAGTGCAGAGTAGCCGGTGCATAGATGTTATCTGACGCTATAGTTCCCAAGCCAAATGCTAGCGCCGGTGCCTTTACAAAATTCTACCAATAATAGTGTAATTGTGATAGTGATAGTGAATAACATTGTATCAGGAGTAGATAATAGAAGAATCTTCTATTATCTACTACTGATTGTATCAGTAATCATAATGCGTATTATCTTTTAGAGTGTCAATAAATCAATTAAACTGATATTATACCAAATTGCTATACTATACTTTACTATGCTATGCTATGCTATACTACACTATACTACACTAATCTACACTACACCACACTTCACTACTCTACACTATATTATACTACACTATACTATGCTATGCTATGCTATGCTATGCAATGCTATGCAATGCTATGCAATGCTATGCTATGCTATGTTATGCTATGCTATGCAATGCTATGCAATGCTATGCTATGCTATGTTATGCTATGCTATGCTATGCTATGCTATGCTATGCTATGCTATGCTATGCTATGCTATACTCTACTATACTATATTATACTATATTACCTCACCGTACTGTACCATACGCTACTCTATGTTATACTATGCTATGCTATTTATATATTATTGCCTGTTGTTGGGGGCACAATGCTCTCATAGTGCCCCCAACAACAGGCAATAATGTTTTTAGTGCATCACATGACTTTGCAATCTACTCGGCAAATATGAAGTGAATAAGACAAAGTTTCTTAAACGAACAATTTCAATTTGTAACAAAAAACACAAACGTAACACATTGCAACTGGAATAAACATTGGAATAATAACAATGCGTCGCGCAAGCAATAGTGCCCGCTCAGGCGGGCACCATTGTTTCATAGTACCTGCGACGTTATCCAATGAAATTTCAACGATTTATCATGTGATGCACTAATATATTCTATTCTATTCTATGCTATGCTATGCTTTAACAAACACACACACGCACACACGCCCCCCTCCCCTCACACATATCTAGCCGTCGCCATGCAGATCTTTGCGGCTATTGTCGCCTGCGCATATGTCTCTACTTCATTAGGTCTCGCTAGTCGTTGCGCACCACGGGCGAAGAGTCGGAAAACGTAGCGAGTACGCATGACGAGCTGGCCCGCCGTGCCGATGGCTCTCTCTCGTTCTGCGCCACATCGTCTCTCTGCCTCTTTATGCTCAGGTCGAACGAGCGCGACACCTTCCTCTCCAACGTCGGCGCGCACGCGACGCCCGCAGCGATGTCTCTATCGTCGTCGTCGCTAGCGCCGTCGTACGACGCGGCGCGCTGCTTCTTGTCCTTGGAGCCGGCCTGAGTGGCGGACGAGCCGAGTCGCGGGTACATGTGCGACTTGCCGTCCCATGGCGGCTCGTACGAGCTCGACGCCTCGTCGTTCATTACGAGCGATTTGTTCATCGCGAAGATTTCTGACAGCGCCGCCCTGGTGTCGTAGGCACCGTTGCGCCCTCTATTGGTGCGCGTGCTCACGTGCGTGAGACTAGAGCAGGTTCCCATGGTGACGGCGTCGCACGTGAGCGGTGATAATACGTTCGTCTGCTGTGGTCTCTCAGCGACGCTCACATTCTTCGCGATTTTCGTTTTCCACGTATCCTCGCGATGTTAACATGGAACCGAGTAAACTCATCTCACTCGGTCCTTCCATTACTATAACGCTTCCAGTTGATATTTACCTTAATTTCTCCGTCTCTTCCTTGCGCGCGTATTGTTATTTCAACGCCCTCTTCTCTGCAATATAACGACTACTCTCAGATTGTCCTCTTCGTTAGGACGCTGTTCTCTCTACCGCGTGTGATGCTTTCCGTACGATAAAAGTTCACTGATGAATCATCCACTCCGGCAGCGGACGTGAGAGTGACTCGGTCTGGGAACCCCATGCGATGTAAACGATCCCAGACATGCATGAGAAATATCGCTCACCTAAAAAAAAATTGCACCAAACCAAGGTTAATTAGGCAAAATTAACAATATTATTTAATATTAACTAACAAACGTTAGTTGTTTCGTAATTATGCGTTCGTTTTAATTAGCCTCTGTCGAAAAATAATTACCGCTGGCTTTTGATAAGGTTTGTTTAGATAAGTAAGTGGCCGTGACCACAAGTAACAAACGGATGACGATACAGCTATAAGACGCGTATTAAACGTAGATGATTCGATATTGAGTTTAGGAGGCTATCAATACAACATTATAGATCAAGAGAGAACGAGCGACAGAGAACTAGACAGACGCAGGGAGGAAAAGAGGGAGAGAGAGGGAGACCGAGAAAGAGAAAGGGAGAAGCGGAGAGAGAAAGAGAAAAACAAGAAGAAAATGTGAAAGCGAAAACGAACGGGGGGAGGGAGAGAAAGAGAGAGAGAGAGAGAGAGAGAGAGAGAGAGAAAAAGAGAGAGAGAGAGAGAGAGAGAGAGAAAAAAAAACAGGAGAGGGAGAGGGAGATGAAGAGGAGGAAAGCGAGAAATCGAAAAGGAGAAAGAGACAAAGAGATTGAAAAAGAAAGAGAAAGAGAGAGAGAGAGAGAGCGAGAGAGAGAGAGAGAGAGAGAGAGAAA
>NW_014577139.1:205259-214379 GCF_000485595.1 Priapulus caudatus | reverse complement strand
GTGTCGGTGTGTCGTGTGTGTGTGTGTGTCGTGTGTCGTGTGTGTGTGTGTGTGTGTTGTGTGTGTGTGTGTGTCGTGTGTGTGTGTGTGTGTGTGTGTGTGTGTGTGTGTGTGTGTGTGTGTGTGTGTATATGTGTGTGTGAGTGGGTGTGTGTGTGCGCGCGGGCGTGTGCGTGTGCGTGAGCATGTGCGTGAGCATGTGCGTGTGCGTGTGCGTGTGCGTACCCCACGTTAGTATCCCACGTTCAGCTTCCTTCCACAAATTTAGTTACTTACGTAGACTTGGTGCAGGAGACGCAGGTTCGACATGTAAGTACGGTTAACTTTTCCACTAGCTTGCTACATTTACTAGGTGTGTAGTCCTGAGGCATATTGACAGCTTACAAATTATAAGCATATTTTTACATCCAGAGGCGCTTCTGCTGCGGTTGCTTCTACTAACGCGACTGCTGCTGCCACTGCTGCTGGTGCTGCCGCTGCTGCTCCTGATGTTGCTACTACTGATAGTGCTTCTGTTGTCAGCAGCTAGCTAGAGTGTGACAGCCGTGTCAGTGATTGGCGTGCCGCGTCGCATGAGCCAGCCGCGTAGATGTTTCAGCAGACTATCTATACTAATCCAAAAACGAACTCTGTCTGTCTGTCTCTGCTATGCGATTCGCGGTATTGGTTTAGGATACCCAAAATTGGTACGCTGTTACAGCCTTGCTGTTATAGGTGACACCAGTAGGGGTGCCTACAACTATTTTAAATGTTTTCTTTATTATTGCGATTTCTCATGTTCTTAAGGTCAGTCCAAAATATCTAAATACTAGAGTAAAATTAGGAAGGTTAGAGAATATAATTATAAATAAAGAAATAAAATGTAAAACAATTTACGCTCGGTGGGATTCGAACCTGTCACCTGCCCTTTACACACAAGCCCATCGCGTTTACCCTGGCGTTTACTGGCGTTTACCCTATTCGGAATGGCCGAGTCAGTATGAGCGAGGACTGTTAGATAGAGAGAGATAGGTGACAGGTGACAGGTTAAAATCCCCCGAGAGAAAAATTATTTTAAATTTTATTCCTTTCCTTAATTATGTTCATACTGTGATTCCAATATAGCTAAATAATGGAATAAAATTATAGGAAGGTTAGAAAATATAATTATATATTAAAAAAATAAAATGCAAAACAATTTTCGCATAAGAACTATTTTGTAACTTATAAGTACGTGAGGTCCAACGTGAATTCAAAGACTGACTGGCCGTTATGCATGTTAACACTCGTATGACCGTCATGAGTTACGCGAGCCAGTGAGACCCGGAACACGTCATTTCCTGACGCATTAGCCTACGTAAAATTTTCGAGCCACCTACCGAGATGCGATCCCATGCATGACCTGCATCTCGGGGGCTTTTTCGGCCCGTAGAAACAGCCAGCACTGAGCGGCAAGATTGTTAAGGTAGAATGTGAGTCACGCGCCATCGCGCAGCTCGAGGCGCGGGAAGACGTTGCAACATCTATGAACAGATGGGGCGACATTCATGATATTAGACAATCTCCTTCTAGGTATGTAGGCATTATAACGACGTGTCTACGGGAGCGCAATAGTACACGAAGCAGCACTCTGTATATATTGCAAATTTGATGGATCTTATTATTATGTATCGAATTAATGGATAAAGTATATATAGTAATGTTGTTAAATCGATTTTGTAAACGATCGCTATCGATTTGTTTCACGAGGCAGCATTTGGTGCAGTGAGAGTCCTTAAGCAAGCTGGTTCTTGTAGTAACGCTATACCCTCCCACTACTGCATATTTATTCTATTCGTCGTGCGGTATTACCGATTTACAACTACACTCTATGAGTAAGCTGCAAACACACACATGCAGCCATGAATAACCCTTGTTACCTCCACCAAGGAGGTTGTTTTTGCCCCTATTTTGATTAAAAAATTTTATTTTTATTTTTGTGGGGAAGACTTCGGACGCATTCAAAATTCATAAAAAAAACACAAATACATACCTGGATATTTTTTCAAAATTTCTGAAAATGTCATAAAACTCTATATTGGGTGTACCAGCAAGATGGGGGACTGTTAATCACGCTGTGGCGGAAGTTTGCTATCTCCAATTGCTCCTATTGTGTAGAGTGTTTTGTATAGCGGTGTAGTAGGCTGAGCTCAACTATCTATTCGCGTAGTTTAGTGTAGTGCATTGTATGAGAGTGTGGACAGCGCATCTTAGTAAATAAACACCATTGAGCGTGCGTTATACCTTTTAGCTCTGTTTTTCTGCTTTTTTTCTGTTGTTGCGCACGTGAGACATCTGGAGCGAACCTATGGGTGTCGTAATACCAGTCTCTCGCAGTCTAGGAATAACGTCGCTACCCTTGTATACACTGGTCACGTTATATCCGTTATATTAAGGGCGTGCACGTTACATATAGTGACCGTGTGAATAGGTTACATTTGTGTCTGTGTAGGTTGTAACTAAGCACGTTACAATACGAATAAAATTGTATCTTTGTAATATTATAATTTTATTAGGAAGCACAAACCCATTTGTAGTTTGACATGAAAGATCTTTATCCGAATTTCTCACTTTAATATTTGTAAGATACCCGTTCGTTTGGAATTTCTATATGACATGGCAGGATACCTATGTATGCGCATACCCAGTATCTAGTAAATTAAATGCTATTTTGTTGAAATGTCGCTTTTGGGATAAGAAGCAAATATTTATCGAAGAAGCTTGAAATGCACCGACATCTCACTTTACCATAATTATGTTAAGTGCCAAGTTCTCCCTGCTGCCGTAACGCCAATAAAAATTTTAAATCAGCCCATAGATGGCGGTACTTGTCAGCGCAGTATCCAAACTGCTTGCAGTGCCCCTTCGCACAGCAAGAGGTTAAAAGCTTGCTTCGTCGCTCGTTCATGAGTGAGTGACGTCACGTCCATGCGCACTCAAACTCCTGTTTCAAGGTGCATTGTGACCCTAACCCTAACCCTAACCCTAACTCTAAAAAATAACCCTAAAGCCCGCCGCACACGGTGAACTAACTGCTGAGCCAACGGCCTCAAGCCCCCAAGCACTGTGGTTGGCTCAGCAGATAGCTCAGCGTGTGCGCGCAGATTCTGCACGATTTTTGGCCTCGCGTGGCTGTGAGACCGATATCTATCGTGTTTGATATTTGTGGCCACGCGAGGCCAGAAACTCAGCGTGTGCGGGCTCCGTGAGCTATCAGCTCAGCCACAAATATTTACCGACCAATGAAAGCGCAGGAATAGGGCATGTGATTTAAAATGTGCGTGTGTGCGTGTGCAGGTACACGATCTTCGTGCGTGCGTGCATGCGTGCGTGTGCACGTACACATGCGTACATGAGTGTGTGTGGGGCGTGTGTACGTACACGTGGTGCGCGTGCGTGCGTGGCGTGCGTGCGTGCTGGCGTGCGTCCGTGTGTGGGCACGTACACGTGCGTGCGTGCGTGTGCACGTACACGTGGTGCGCGCTTGCGTGTGTGCTTGCGTGTGCAGGTACACGTTCGTGCGTGCGTGCGTGTGCGTGTGCAGGTACACGTGTGTGCATGTGTGCGTGCGTGCGTACGTGCGTGCGTGCATGCATGCATGTTCACATGCACGCACGCACGCACGTGTACGTGCACACGCACGCACGTGTACGTGCCCACACACGGACGCACGCACGCACGTAGTCGTGTACGGTACCACCAACCCGCCACACACTCATGCTACGCATGTGTACGTGCACACGCACGCATGCACGCACGCACGAACGTGTACCTGCACACGCGCGCACACACGCACGTGTACGTGCACAATCACAGAATCTACAGAAAAGTAGAGTTTTCTGCTGTTCAGTGGGCGCCGACATTTTAAATCACATGCCCTATTCCTGCGCTTTCATGGTCGGTAAATATTGTGGCTGAGCTGATAGCTCACGGAGCCCGCACACGCTGAGTTTCTGGCCTCGCGTTGCCACAAATATCAAACACGATAGATATCGGTCTCACAGCACGCGAGGCCAAAAATCGTGCAGAATCTGCGCGCACACGCTGAGCTATCTGCTGAGCCAACGGCCTCTTGAGGCCGTTGGCTCAGCAGTTAGTTCACCGTGTGCGGCGGGCTTAACCCTATTAAAAACAAAATTAATTAAATTTTGTACAGTCGAAACTGTGACGTATGTCTGACGTATGTGAGCGACGAAACAAGCTTTCAACCTTTTGCCTTCGCACACTCAAGTAGAATTGAGCCGCAGCCGGCTGAAAGGGGTGATAGGATATGTTTACTAAGCCTTCTAATTTAACATATATTTTACGATATATTAAAGAATGATGCAAAAAACCCTAAAAAGTGCCCTAACCCTAACCCTAACCCTAACCCTAACCCTGACCCTAATTAAATTTAAAATATATGTTAAATTAGAAGTGCCTAGTAAACATATCCTATCACCCCTTTCAGCCGGCTGCAATTGAGCCAGAGCGAGAGCGCCATCTGTCGTGGAGTTTGCGCAGTATCCTCCCAGACTAACGGATACATAACGGATGTATCCGTTAGTCTGTGGCATCCTCTGGGCGTGGGAGGCACTAGTACACCTGCGTATTTCTCGTGTAGAGACAGCGTATAGATCATGAAGTCGAAGACTTGCACGGCGGGCGAGGAAGACACCTCGCACGGTTTTTTTGGATGGGTAGATATGTTGACCTGTCTGTGAAATCCTAACGAGAGGAGCGCTATATGTAAGATATAAAAGAATCATCACACACAGACGCGCACGCTCGCATGTACGTAGGCACGGAAGCACGCACGCACGCACGCACGTACACACAGTGTCACACACACACACACGCACAACACGCACGCACACCACGCACATGCACACACACACACACACACACACACACACACACACACACACACACACCACACACGCACGCACGCACGCACGCACGCACGCACGCACGCACGCGCGTACACACACACACACACACACACACACCACACCACACACACACACACACTTATATATATTATATATATATATAATACATAATATGTATAATATATCGCCCTCTCACCTCTTTCGCAGTTTCCCTTATTTTACCTCTGTATGTCACCCACTATCCACCTCTTTAGCACTCACATTAATTTTTACGATCACCATTAGCACGATCAGTATGTGGTATATGCATAAACTGGAGAGGCGGCGCAGTAGACAACGTAGCATGTATAATGGCGTATCATGTGGATATTAGCAGGAGTGGATAATAGGGTCCTATTATCCACTCCTGATATTAGTGATGATGGTAATGGCCGATGGATGCGACTGCCGTCATTAACAACCGCAAATTCACTCGTAATTAATGCAAGAAAATCATGAGTAACGATTTCAATCATATGCCAGATGATGGTGAGTTTCGCGGCCTCAATTTACATTGATTTAGCGATCTCATACTTCGGAACCTGTACGATTAGTCACCCCTGTCGGACATCGGTTGCAGAGCAGCGGCGTTCAACGCATTCGAGCGGGAATCGTAGGCAGGCGTCCGTGCGCGTGAGTGAAATTCGACGAACTGTGGACTGAGCTGTGTGCGTATAGTATCAAGCAGCAATTTCCAATTCGCGATCCATATATGACTCTTGTACAGAGCTAGCAAAGATGCCTGCGCTTCTTCTATCACCAGGAGAACTGAATAAGCTCATAAGCTGTCCAGACCCAAAAAGACCAACCCATCAAGTAATATTAATCAGTTCTACCTGTTTAATTAACATATATAATTCGATTAATTAATATCGAGAATTGATCAGTCATACATTGCGTAGTTAGGATGATTATTATACTAATATTCAGCATGCTGATATCTATTAAAAAGGGCTATTGAGCTGCAGTATGTTGTCAGAAACTGCCAATCAGTTGGAAACGCCATATCTCTAATCTCTATACTATAGCAACTGTACTGGTCGTGATGATTAAACTTATAACTGTGTTAGGGGAATGTATAACATATACACACACACACGCACACACACACACACACACATGCAACACACAACACACACACAGACACACACAGAACACACACACACACACACACACAAACACGCACGCACGCATGCACACACAGACACAACACACACACACACACACCACACACACACACACACACACACAGCTGACACCACGATGCGGCGCGCTGCCGCGCAGCCGCGCGCGCGCGCACACACACACACACACACACACCACCACACACATACACCACATACAAACACACACACACACACGCACGCCAGGCGCGCACACATACACGCGCCGCGCGCAACACACAACACACACACACACACACACACACGACACACACACAGCACGCGCCAACACTACTGTATCCCCCGCTGATCTAGTATGAATGGAATATTGGCTCTGTAAGGACGTCAGAAGGCGAGGGTAAAGTTTAAATAAGTCACAAAGACAAAGGTTTGTTAGACAACTGGTGCTGCTCAGATGCTGCAAGTATATGGAAATCTGGTTGACCTAGGAGGCCGAAGAGGAAAGTTAAGTCGACGGTTTGAAGTTCAACTAAGGCCAAGGGCATAGTGGTTGGTTTTGGTATGCGACAGACCTTCTCCCAAGATGTCGTAAGCATACAATTTTTGGTTCGCGCTAGGTTCAATTAGGGGTGATTAGAGACGGAAAGGGAAATATGATCAAGGTGTCAAGGTAAGGTGAATAAAGGTCGCAGCAGTGCCTGGGCAGGTCTTTACCCGATCTCGGATTTGATCTTCAAATTTACATGAAGCGTGCGTTAATGGCTAAAGCAAAGACGCCAATCGTTTTTTGGTGTGGGCGTCGTTGCATGGTAACAACATTTGTGGACAATATTGTAGATCTGTAACTTGTTTGCCCTGTTTTTACCTATTTGTCATGGAATTGGCAACAGGGCCGATATAACATGTCCTATATATTTGATAACAATCATAAATACAAATATTAAATTTAAATTTTATTTTAAAATTTTAAAATTCAAATTTTAATAAAATTTAAATATAATTTTATACGAAATATAAATTCCATGACAATCGGAGAATAAAAAAGTGCAGAAGTTACACCGTTCTAGACTTTTTCGACAAAAAATGATTGTTTACCATGGACGATGACTCCGGCCCACACCAAAACGATGGGCGTCTTTGCTTTACCGATAACGCACCTTCATGCGAAATTGAAAGATGATCGAGAAGAAACTGCAGCGTAGGCGTATCACAAGGAAATCTCTGCGGCGGCGGCGGCGGCGGCGGCGCGACGATGCCAAACCCATAGTATCCCCACGAACTTCGTTCGGGGGATACAATAATATATTGTAGTATATATTATCTAGTATCGTATACTATAGTATACGAATGTTCATAGCATTACACGTGGATTGCAATACGAGACCATGCAGTACTAACTGTAGCTCCACGTCCGGGTTTTACCTACATTCACATTTTTAAGGGCTTCGCGTTTCTAGGTCGTCGATGGATCGTGGCAGTTTCCGCACACCGGCAGGGATGTGAAGAAAGAGTTTACCGCCGCGCACATCCCGGGCTCCGTCAAATTCGTGCTCGACGAATGCTGTGACAGAGGCTCCCCCTATGACCAGATGCTGCCGAGCGGCGAGCAGTTCGCCAGCTACGTCGGCGGGCTCGGCGTCGGCAGCGACTGCCACGTCGTCGTCTACGATAACTCTGAGATGGGCATGTTCTCGGCGCAGCGCGTCTGGTGGTTGTTCCGAAGCTTCGGACACGATAACACGAGCATACTTAACGGAGGGCTGCCGGCCTGGAAGGCCGCAGGACTGCCGATGCAGTCCGGGGAAGTGCAGGTGGGCGGACGGGCTATAAAAGACTAAGAATAAGCTAAGAGAAGGGTGGAGAAATAAGAGAGATAGCCGGTTACAGAAAAGAGGGAGATGGGCGGCGAGCACTTACTCTAGAAGGCTGTGGGGGTGGTGCTACAGGATGTCGTTTCGCTGGGTTATGCTAAATCTAGAAGGGGTTTATTTAAACAGGAAGCATGTGCATGCCATACGGGGTGTAGTTCCACTGTTTTAACTTCCGTAATTGTGACTACTGGGGTATTGGGCGCACGGGTAGACGCTACGGGGTGTAACTATACTGCGTTAGGCTGACCATAGAAGGGAGTTTTTTTGAGCAGGATGCCTGGGTAGATGCTGCTAGGTGCAGTTTCACTAAGTTAGTCTGACTCCATTAAAAGCTTTATTTAGGAAGGTAAGTTTGATTCTAACGTGTTTGTTGTTTTGCCATGGCTTTCATATATTCTTGCTTATGTTTGAAAATGTGATGCGGGTTGGTGGACGAACACGCATATATACCCTCACTGTATCATGTATGCAGCCTAACGCATTAGTTGTATTGAATTTTCGTTTAAATGCATTATTGTGCGTGATCGGGCCGTTTGCACGTAGACACGCAGGCAATTACGGTAATACCTATAAACGGTGCACGCTATCTTGTTGCTTCTCTTTAATCGACAATACCTGTCGTGTTTTACGCCCGTGACTATCCTCTTTCGTTCGTGCGTTATATCTCTTCTCCCGCCCATCCGTGTATAGTAAACACATTATTTACATAGTTGTTATTAAGAGGTATTAATACATGGATTATTTGCTCTTGTTGGCATGTTAATATTGGGTTCCCACTGAGTTTTGTCTACCAAGCCTGGATACCTGACTAAATGTAATTGTTTCGTCTGTCCGTGCGTAGACAGAGAGCAAGGTATTCAAGGCAAAATTCAGACCTGAGATGGTGGCTTCTTACGCGGACGTGCAGGCGAATCTAGCAGAGAGGAGCTTCCAGCTGGCAGATGCTCGACCCCCTGGCAGGTTTAATGGCAAAGACGCCGAGCCAAGAAAAGGTATAGCGTGCGGACTATTTATACACGTGTGCATCCGTAGCAGTGTGTGCGTGGGTGTGTACTTGTGTGGGTGTGTGAGTGTGTACTTGTGTGTGTGTGTGTGTGTGTGTGTGTGTGTGTGTGTGTGTGTGTGTGTGTGTGTGTGTGTGTGTGTGTGTGTGTGTGTGTGTGTGTGTGTGTGTGTGTGTGTGTGTGTGTGTGTGTG
>NW_014577139.1:193806-198877 GCF_000485595.1 Priapulus caudatus | reverse complement strand
GTGTGGCTGTGTGTGCGTTGCGTCGTGTTGTGCGTGTCACGTATACGTGCGCTGCAATGTGTGCGATGTGTGTGTGCGTGCATGCGCAACGTGTGATGACGTACATGTGCGTGCACACACGCATCACCACATATCATTACACCCACACACGCACACACGAACATACACACACACATTTATATAATTACACACACACACACCATGCAGCGCACATCACACAACACAAGCACACATCACAACACACTACCATCACACACACACAGCATCACCAGAGCAGAGAAAGATCGAGAGAGAGAGAGCGAGAGAGAGAGAGCGAGAGACACACACAGAAACACAGACACACACACACATACACACGCACACACACACACACACACACGCGCGCGCGCGCGCGCGCGCACACGCACACGCACACGCACACACTGACTCTCTGCAATAGCGTTAGTTGTAGAGCTATCTCTGTCACAGCGCTGTTGCTTATGTATATGATAGAACGTAACCTAGCAACTGCAACACATGTTTGTAGTTATCTGCCAGCTGACTGCCTGCATTCCTCCGCTATTTAGCGGAGGCATAGCGGAGCGTTCGTGAAACAGGAGTTGTCCGTTCGCCAAGTTCTCCGTTATGCCTCCGTTCGCTAAAGAGCGAACGGAGAACTTAGCGGAGAACTTTAACGGAGCTTTGTGAAACGCGCCCCAAGCTTACCTAGTCCGAAATCCGGCCATGCCTCTAAGCTGTATACATAGATATAATATATACATGATGTGTACGTATGTATATAATTCAAAGTCCAGAATTCGCTCGAAACTTTTGCCAGCTAAGTGATCCGCATTTCCAGTAAGTAGTCAGCAGATCCGCAACACAGTACGGCGGGCCGGACGCCATGGCTACACCACTTGACGGAATGGCACAATTACATGAAGAGACCTATCTCACTTTTCATGCTTTCTAGACGTCCATATGCCATCCATCTTGCGTGTAATAATGCAAATTAGTGCACTCTAGAGCCGAATATTATCACACAAAATTCAGGAAAAGGCTTTTTCCAGAAACAAAAGAGTGCTGCGTGCCTCCTGCATAGCAATATTACCCACAATCCTGTGCCGTCGGCCATACCGGTTGGCAAAAGAGCGAATATATATGCGTGTAATCTTCCGATCTGCCCAATCAACCGATTTTACATTGGCTATAGTGTTATTATTGCAATATATATTAGCAGTAAGTGGATCCCTGAAATAAAATGGAATAAGCAGAAAGTGCTGCATAATACTGTAAAGTATAGCGGCGGAGACACGCAGATGTTGACCTACAATTTCTTGCTAAAAAATATGCCAATATATTCAACTACATTGTGTAGCAGTGTCGGTGTATCTAATTTTAGAGGTGGTTGTCTCGTAAATTTAAAACTACAGTTATACAATTGTGGCCTACGCTGAGATGTTTTATGATGACCATGAACTATCTAAAAACACGCACGCCCGCACGCATGCACGCACGCATGCACGCACGCACGCACGCACGCACGCACACACACACACACACACCTGTGTTGTCTGTGTTTGTGCGTGTGCGTGAGTGTAATTTGAATCCCGCTATTCATATAGATATTGAGTCAGGACACGTTCCCGATGCCGTCAACATTCCGTTTGGAATGATCCTTAATCAGGAAACAAAAACTGTGAAGACCCCAGAGCAGTTAAAGAAGGTGAGTGGCAATTCTCTAAACTCTTAAAAAATATCATAATACACTAATTATTTATTTCTTAGAACTGTTGAGCTTGAACGATTTCAGATATACATCTAGAAGTTCCAAGGTAAAATTCGAAAAAAATCATTTTTTTCCTGGAAACGTTTATAGGTTTACGGTTGTAATATAAGTATAATGATATAGTAATTAGTAATGCTAAATAACACTTTAATAATGCTTAACAATGCTTTTATTATGGTTTAATCGCAATGAAAAATAATGCCTTAACAACAATCATTTAACATTGTTTAATAATTAACTTCAGTTTAACAACATAAGTGAGTACGGAAAGTCCAGCTGTGCTATGTAGGTCGCAGAAAAAGGGGGTATATAAAATGGCCGAGGCGCGCTTAGGAAAGTGCATGATTAATGTAAACACTCGTGCGTTTTTAGTTTTTGCATTAACACAAACATTGCAAAATATCCCAAACGACCACAATCATATTTGTAAATGTTTATGTAATCAGAAACGCACCTGTGAATTGAAGTACGATGTTAGTTAAGAGAATTATAGATCAAAACTCTAGAATAGTCCTATCCTACCCATGTTATAAAAGGGCTGTTTATACCCTCTCTTATCTGATCTCAATATGGCGGCGGGGACTTTCCGATTTGGCTTATTGCAGATGATGGTAGTATAGCGCTGCGCTATTCATGCTTTGTTCTCGACGTTATTTTAGATATTCGAAATGAAGAAGATTGACCTGCGTCAACCATTGGTTATAATGTGCGGTTCTGGCATGACTGCGACGGGTATCTACCTCGCAGCGTTCGCGTGCGGCAAAACAGATATGAAGGTGAGCCAAAACATTAGTGGACATGAGTAACCTTTAATGAGACCTGACGAGTTGGTAATTAAGATAGTGAGTGATTCGTATTTACGCGCTACAGGAAAGTATTTAAGATGCAATGTCAGACATAGTATTTCGAGAAATTGTTCATAATTGTCCATCTTGCAACGATTAAATACCTTCCTGGTAATGCGTGAAATGTTGTTCAACTAATGTATTTTTAAATGTAGAACAGTGTGGCTTTCTCACACTTGTTTCGCTTTTGTGATCACTGTTTTTAGTAGATATACTTATTCAAAAACTACTACACGTGTTAAAAACCGAGCGTATGCCGTGACGCTTTATTTGTGAGCTGTATTTATTATGTGGGAATTACATGCTGACTTACTACTGACCTTACAGGTGTATGATGGATCGTGGACTGAATGGGCTCTACGTTCAAAGCCAGAACATCGGATCAAGGAAGCAGTAAACTAAAATTATTTCCCGCTAGATGGCAGTGCGTCCGGGAAATTGCCAGGATAAACCGCTGTGTTTGAATTTTGACACAACCTTTCTAAGACGTGACATAAATAATCAATTTTCATGTTTTAAAGAATTTTCTTTGTTTTATATATTTCTTTTTTTTTGGTAGGTAAAATGACATTGGATAAATGAGAATGTAAAAACAATATCCGACTATTGACATTATAGTTTACGTATAGATGAGGTGCGCAGTATGTTGCAAGTTTTCTTTCAGAATTTATGATTTACGAGTAAAAACTCTAAATATAATATTGATAAATGTGTTGGAAATTAACTATATCTGCGCAACACGACTCATTATTGAGTAACCTAATTATCGGTTGCATAAAACGAACCAAAACTGAAGTGAGTCGAGCTAAACTATTAGACTCGGGCATCTCCAGAAAACTCAAAACGAATTTCAGATAACATCACCTGACATTAAAAAGCGATCGAGTTACCAAAGATGCATAGCAGACATCTGCAGATGCGCAGTTTACACCGATATATCTTAGTCACGTCACTTAAGAATTCCTTCAGATTGTTCAAGCTTAGTATCAAGCTTGGTATATCAGCAATGAACAAAACTTGCATGTTTGGCAACGATCTTTTCATAAAAGGTGCTGAATAAGGTTTAGATAAGGGCAATACGAATCAAGGTTTTTTCAGATGTCTGATTATTAGATGTTTGGGTATAGCCTAGCTCACTTTTGGTATCTTAGCAATGGCTTGGTGAGAAGCTTGCATGTTCAACAACGACCTCTGTGTGATAGATTCTCAATGTGTTTATGATAGGGTAAATAAGATGCTATAGATTCATTTCTTCGGGTATTTGATTATTCAAGCATAGGCGCACGCTTGGCATCTTAGCAAAGACGGAAGCACGAACACTCAGCAACGAGACGAAGACGGTGGCTGGCCTGGCGTCTAACTACAGACGCTAACAAAAACACACACGCCGTGGAAGCGGACATTAGCAAAACACAATTAACAAAACGTAAAACGCGGTGCGAGTGAAGCAAGCAAGCAGTGAATTACGCCTACTAGTTCTAAGCAACTTCAAGCGAATTCGTGACGATCGCTCGCCGTCTGTCTCCGGGGAGGGCATCGCTTGCCACCGCCGGCCTTGCCCTTTCATATATTATTACTGCGGGGAATATCGTGCCGATGTGATGATATTAATATACACTTCCCCGTTCAAATTTGATTTCGTCATACCGCCGTCGGTGGCACGAACACTGCCGAAATCGAGTTATCTTCGCTATATTGTGGCAAGCGGTTCTAGCTCCACCTGGGGACCTTCTACGCGAATTCGGACCGGTACAATTATCTTTAATAAATGTTCGGCGGCCCGTCATTAAAAGCACTGTGATATATAATGTAGCTGTAACGAGGGGGTCACACCGTCTGTCGGTGAGCAACACACGTAATGTTGCAAGTCTGCGCTTGTTCGGGTCATGGACTGGGAGCGGAACTTGCAACAATGAATGCATCGTAAATGTATCGTTTACATCCATATTTCCCGCTTCCCAGCAGCTCTAGTTTGTCATTCTTTTATTTTATTCTCTCTCTCTCTCTCACGCTCTCTCCCTCTTTTTTATTTCTTTCTTTCTCCGCACTCTCTCTCTCATGATGTCTCGCTCGCACCCTCTTGCTCTTTCCCTCTCGCTCTCTTGCTCTTTTTCTATCTCCCCCATCTATCTATCTATCTATATATCTATCTATCTATCTATCTATCTATCTATCTATCTATCTATCTATCTATCTATCTATCTATCTATCTATCTATCTATCTATCTATCTATCTATCTATCTATCTATCTATCTATCTATCTATCTGTCTGTCTGTCTGTCTATCTTCTATCTATCTATCTATCTATCTATCTATCTATCTATCTATCTATCTATCTATCTATCTATCTATCTATCTATCTATCTATCTATCTATCTATCTATCTATCTATCTATTTATCTATCTATCTATCTATCTATCTATCTATCTATCTATTTATCTATCTATCTATCTATC
>NW_014577139.1:184548-192901 GCF_000485595.1 Priapulus caudatus | reverse complement strand
TTATCTATCTATCCATTCATCTAGCTATCTATCTATCTATCTATCTATCTATCTATCTATCTATCTATCTATCTATCCATGCATCTATCTTTTCTATCTCTTTGTCTAGCGGCCACACTCGCTTTCACTATTTAAAATGTATCGGCTTGATGAAATTCAATATTGATACTGTGCAATTTCATGAGAACATTTACACAACGTGGAGAAATGATAGATTGTCTGCTTCGGAGCGGCAAATAACACAATCTACTTTGGAGTTATTTTAGGTTTATCTTTGCACATGTGTTCCGGTTTGCAGAATTCCTGTAAGACTTATGTGTGGTCGTGTTTCAGTGCGTGTCTGACGAGTGCACGTTCACTAACTCACTCACTCACAGGCACTTGGAGCGTTTCAATAATATATCATGCTAAATAAATACGAAATCTATTTACTACCAAAGTCTTAATGTTTCGCTACTCTCCTTCACCTATTATTGCCGACAAGCCGTGCTGCAAATGCTCCAGCCAGTGCAACACACGCCAACCGCACGCACGTTGCAGTACTGCCAGCACGGCTTGTCGGCAATAATAGGTGAATGAGAGTAGAGAAACATTAAGACTTTGGTAGTAAATAGATTTCGTATTTATTTAGCATGATATTTTTATTGAAACGCTCCAAGTGCCTGTGCACTCACTCTTTAACAATTGCGCATATATAACTAATTGTCTGTCCATCAGTCGGCCGCCCCTACCTGCCTTTCGGTCTATTAGGATTAGTCTGTTTCTCTTTCTTTCTCTCGTCCTCTCTCTCTCTCTATCTCTCTCTCTATCTCGCTCCGTGTCTGTCTGCATGTCTATCTCTCCCTCTTCCCCCTCTCTCTTTCTTTCGCGCGTTTTATCTCTCTCCCCCTCTCTATCACATATCTCTCTCCCCCTCTCTATCACATATATCTCTCTCCCCCCTCTCTATCACATATATCTCTCCCCCTCTTTATCACATATATCTCTCCCCCTCTCTATCACATATCTTTCTCCCCCTCTCTATCACATATCTTTCTCCCCCTCTCTGTCACATATCTCTCTCCCCCTCTCTATCACATATCTCTCTCCCCCTCTCTATCACATATCTCTTTCCCCCTTCTCTATCACATATCTCTCTCCCCCCTCTCTATCACATATCTCTCTCCCTATTCTCTATCACATATCTCTCTCTTTCCTCCCTATCACATATCTCTCCCCCTCGCTATCACATATCTTTCTTCCCTCTCTTCACATATATTCTTCCCCCTCTCTATCCAGTTGGGATTCTTCCCCCCTCTCTATCACATATTTCGCTCCCCCCTCTCTATCACATATCTTTCTCCCCCTCTCTATCAATATTATCTTCCCCACTCTCTATCCACAATATCGCTTCTCCCCTTCTCTTATCCAATTCTCTCTCCCCCGTTCTCTATCACATAACTCTTCTTTCTCTCACACAATCTCCTCGCCCCTTCTCTATCACATATCTTTCTCCCACTCTCTATCACATATATCTCTCCCCCCTCTCTATCACATATCTCTCTCCCCCCTCTCTATCACATATCTCTCCCTTTCCTTCTCTCTATCACATATCTCTCTCCCCTTTCTCTATCACATATCTCTCTCCCCCCTCTCTATCACATATCTCTCTCCCCTCTCTATCACATACCTCTCTCCCCCTCTCTATCACATATCTCTCTCCCCCTCTCTATCACATATCTTTCTCCCCCTCTCTATCACATATATCTCTCTCCCCTCTCTATCACATATCTCTCTCTCCCTTCTCGATCACATATCTCTCTCTCCCTCTCTATCACATATCTCTCTCCCCCTCTTTATCACATATCTCTCTCCTTACCCTCGCTCTCACTCCTTTCCATCCTATTGTCGCTGCTTTTGCCTATCCATCTTTCTTACTCGGTCTCGCTCTTACTTTCTTTCTCGCTTTCCACCCCTCTATGTTTTTGCTCCTTCTTGTTCTCACACCATAACTTGTGCTCTTTGCACGCACCTATTCCTGGGATGATCGTCGAAGTTCAGACGCATTCAACTCATTTATTTATTAATAGACCTGAAATATTTATCTACAAAGCGCAAACAAGCGAACTTGTCGCGCTACCGTCGCGTTGGCAATGATGTCGGACGATAGAAGCACGACGTAATGTGGGATCTGCGATGCGTCGGTGTAAACGTCTCACCCGCCAGCAAGCACACTATACCATGGCCGTAGCTAGCAGGGGGGCAGGGGGCAGCTGTCCCCCCGCCAAAAAAAGAACCCAGTGAAGAATACTGGGAACTTAAGATTAGAAAATACTCGCTTAACCGTTTGGGGAGTTTTAAGTATGTAACATACATGAAATTGCTGGAAATGGCATTTCAGATCTTCTATATTTCAAAGTTTCTTGGGGGGGGGATGCCCCCAGACGCCCCTCGTTTATCTTGCCCCCCCCCATACATTAATTCCTAGCTACGGCCCTGTATACAGATATACCCTCTAAAAGGCGCGCTTCAGTTGCTGACGGTCGCCTGCCACTATCAGCTGGTGCAGCTGCCCTTCCACCGCCCTCCCGTGGGCGCCAAACACGGAGAAGACTAAGATCAACGTCTGCACGCGCGCGCGCGGGTGAAGAACGAACGAAACGTACGCTAACGAAAAAAGTCGGGGGAAAAAACGCGGTTGCCGCGCACGTGCCATAAATGGCAGGCGGCGTAGCGTGCGTGTCGTAATTACTCGGTGGCTTTCATTAATGTCGCACAGCGCGGCCCGTGAATGCCGTACGCGGGCGGCTAAGCGCCTGCCTGCCGACGCCGCTGTCAGAAGCGAACACTGAGTGCAAATCACCTGTTCCCGCTACCCGCTTCTAAAGATGGCCGCCCACAGCGAGTTAACGCTAATCTCCCGTCGCCTCATCATCCGCCCGAGCTGGTTGTAACGAGGTGGGTTGTTTTTGCAACCGACCGATGGAAATGGGAAAACACCGGCGCAGAATTAATGACGACGAGCTACTGGCGACATCTGCCGACGGATTGTGTGACTGACTGGCACGACACGATCATCCGTATCAGCTACTTTCCCCCTCGCTGAGTATTTTATTAGGGTAGTAGTCTAGCTACCACCCACCGGATCATACTTTAGTATAGAGACTTCTTTACAGTGCCCATTTTAACGGCCACCTAGCATCATTCGCCAGTTATCATTCTCCCTTACATTGTTTGTAACATAGCGCTCTTTATATTAAAGAAATGGAAAACAAGCATTGGAAACGGCTTTTACATTTTCCTGGTAAAACATGTCTGCCACACCACCATATTGTTTCATAGCCTCATAAACTAGACGTGTAATGGTATGTGCACATACGAGCCAAAAAAAATCCATCATAGTTATGATGGAAACAAGACGCTAGGCAGTGTAAATATTTTTGTGCGGCACGTATCTTTAATGTTCGTGACTTCTAACATTTTTCCCATTTTTATTTTTCATCTTTCCCTTTTTCCAATCGCTGGAGGCTACCAATTTAGTTTACAAAATCGTGCCACTTATCGAAATGTCGACAGTTAACTATACCGAATACGGTTTTCCCAGATTAAACCGCATGAATCATCGTGTACAATTCATGCTGCCCTCGATCTATCGACAGAGGATTCTTGATATCCTATGCCCCATCTAAATTTCACTTTATATGCGACGCAAGTAGGGGCACCCACTACACCGTATGATACAACTGCGTATATGTCACGCTGCTACATGAGGCGGCACAGCGGTGTGATCGCACAATCGACGTCAAAGACCGCGCGGGAGTTACATCTGTAATATCCGCGACTCTGCAACCATTAGGTGCGTTTATAAGACGGGAACAGGCCACTGCGGATAAGGTCGGAGAACAGTGCATGTCCACTCGTGCCGTGGTCTCCCAAGACCGTTCTAACCGCTATTGGAGCGAATAGAGTGAAACATCAAGGCGATGCCATTACATCAGCTGCAAGATGAGCGTATGTGACCTATGTACCCGAGTATCATTTCGCGGTAGCGTGTGTGGCTCACCTCTATGATACAACATCTGCTAACCAATAATCCAATACTGTACGTAGGTATACGTGCGGTTAATATTTCTTTCTATCGCACATTTAAAAAGTAAATAAATTCCTATCAGAATTTCTACATCGCATCACACCGCCGAAGTACACCCATGTTTATTAAAAAAACATGCTGAACAAACGTTACAGTTGTTGTACGAAATCAATTCATAGTTAGCCCACGCGCTCTAAGCTTTTAAATCTTAAAGGAAGCTTTCAATGGCTCGCTACCGTATGGCGAGTCGCTTAGGTGGCTGTCTCTAGTATTGATTGTCGTGCGTATAAGTTGCAAACTTTGTCAAGGCGAGTGCGCGTTTATACGCGTTTATCGAGCCGTGTTCCCTCTCTTCGAACCGCCTGGTATTCGTCGCCGTCTCTACTTGCCATCTGCTGTTCCTTCCGAGCTATAACGCGGCATAATGAAACGGCGGGTTTCTCATAAAATAAACGATTAAAATGGCGGTAGTATGGCGGCGACGTTAGCCTTTCTCACGCCTCAGCCGCCTGCCGCCGAGCGTCGCACGCAGACACGACCGCATGCATTTTTTTCGCCGTGACTCCCTCAGGCGCGGGAACGCCGCCATGCCGGCGTAGACACAGCGAAAATAAAACGACAATTTGTAAATAACATTGCGGAATGAATAAACATGGGTTTCCGTGTGATAACCGGGCGTGATTACGTGGATGTGCGCTCGGGTGGTCTGCGCGTGCTGGCGAATGAATGAATCAACGAGAAACAGCGGGTCGGCGTTGTCCATATAGCTTAATTATATTCGGCACAAATTTCATTCCGCGTCTACACGTCGTTTAGTGACAGCGAGCGTAAAGCCGTGGCAAATTAGCAAAAAAAAGCATTTAGAAATACAACACCGACCGAAAATGCGTTGGAGACCAAAAATGCTGCAGGGGCAATGAAGCGCTAGTGCTGCAGGCGCGCATTGAACACACGAGGCAAAACTGATGACCTCATGGAAAACAGAAGCGCTAGCGAAGCGTCTGACTCAACATTACATTAAGGGACATAATTAATGATACACTAAATATTACTACTACTACTACTACTACTACTACTACTACTACTACTACTACTACTACTACTACTACTACTACTACTACTACTACTACTACTACTACTACTACTACTACTACTACTACTACTACTACTACTACTACTACTACTACTACTACTACTACTACTACTACTACTACTACTACTACTACTACTACTACTACTACTACTACTACTACTACTACTACTACTACTACTACTACTACTACTACTACTACTACACTACTACTACTACTACTACTACTACTACTACGACTACTAATACTACTACTACTACTACTACTACTACTACTACTACTACTACTACTACCACTACTGCTGTTACTACTACTACCGCCACCGCCACCTCAACCGCTACCACCACCGCCACCACCACCACCACCGCTACCGCTGCCGCCACCACCATCGCTAACGCTACCACGGTACCACCACCGCCACCACCACCACCACCGCCATCGCTACCGCCACCACCACTGTTACCGCTACCGCCACCGCTACCACCACCGCCACCGTCACCACCGTTACCGCTACCGCCACCGCTAGCACCACCGCCACAGCTACCGCCACCGTCACCGCCACCGCCACCGCTACCACCACCGTCACCGCTACCACCACCGCTACCGCCACCGTCACCGCCACCGCTACCGCTACCGCCACCGCTACTGCACGTAGCGTATGTAGTATAGTGATGAGGTCTCGATGCTTTGACAAGGGTGTGACAGATTGCGTGGAGCGCTGTCATGGCCTCTAACCGAGTCTAATCTCAACCCACGTAGTGGCGTGTGCAGAATGCGTTATGAGTCACCACAGCATGTATTCTGGTGCATTAGAGAATATATTTATGCGATTTATTTAATTCCATATTATCTTAGTCTATTGTGATATAGGTATGAAACGGCGTGGTGCATGGCCACTTATTATGATGCGTTTAGACGTATTTATGTGTGTTGTGATATATTTAGGTACATTTATACATTAGGTGCATTACGTGCATTAGTACATATTTGATCGTGTTTCTATGTGTTTTAACATATATCGGGATGCTCGCGTGCATTTTAGCTGACTCGCCTCATACTTTTTATGTTCTTTATATTTATTATATTTCTATTTTTACATTCTCTCATTTATTTACCACATCAATTTGCCTCGTTTTTGCGTTACTGCAATCACATTGAACAAATCCAATGTCAACTGCAATTCAACACTGCAAACAGAGTGAGCAGCGTGATCGCTATAGAAACGCAGCAACCCTACCTATAATCAATGAACGATGTGCATAATCGCACGACGGGCAGTGTAGACAAAGAAACCCCGAAAAACCATCTCTCTCTCCTTCCCTCTCTCCCTCTCCTTCTATTTCTTCCCCTTCTCTCTCTCTCGCTCTCTCGCTCTCTCGCTCTCTCTCGGTTATACAATGAGAAACGCAAATCTTGTATATTAAGCAGGTTATAATTAGTAGATTTAAAATAAAATATGTGCATACCAACACACTTGCCCACACGCACACAAACACTCACGCACGTGAGCATACGCACACGTGAACGCACGCACCCACGCCCGTACAAGCACGTACATGCCCACGGCGGAATATTTTCGCGCACCATCTCTCTCTCTCTTTCTCTCTCTCACTCACGCACTCACTCACTCACTCTCTCTCTCACTCTCTCTCGTGCGCGCGCTCTCTCTCTCGTGCGCGCGCTCTCTCTCTCGCGTTTTCTCTATCTTTCTCGCTATCGCCATCTCTCGCCCTCTATATTTTCCTCTATCTCCAAATCTCTCTCTCTCCCTCTGTGTCTTTATCTCGCTCTATCTCAACCTATTCTCGCTCTCCCCCCTCTCTCTCGCTCTCCTGTCTCTCGCACCCACCTCTCCTGTTTCACACCGCGCATCCCGCCACTCGTCGAACACACATTACACGTCACTCGCCGTTTATCGCTGCGTAATTCTCTCGCGGCGCGGTTACCCGGCCTGACAGCCATACTATGGGGACATCGCCCGTCAGCGATCCCGAGGGCACCAGTATCTGCACGTTGTAACGGGCGCACCGCTTTCTCTCCTGCCCCGACAAAATGAATCTAATTTGCACCTGCCACGATTCTACGTCGATGAGCGCGCGGCGCGCGTGTACTGCCGACGTTGGCAGTACGTCGCAGCGAGGCCGCGGGTATAAGACACGAGTTTTCACGAAAATTGCCACGCGCGTATTGAAGCCGCAGTGGCTAGTATTTGAGCGTAGTAGATCTTCGACTCGTATTAAATTACGCGTAATTTACGCTAGGGTAGAATACACGCAGAGCGCGTGATTTAGAGCTGCATGTTTCAGCGGCTGGTTAGCAGTGGTCGGCAGTAACGGTAGCGACGACGACAACAGTGCATAGCATTTTGCGACGTGACGGATGTTGCAACGTTGCCGACGATCTACTATAGGTTATCGACAGGGTAGCATGTGTAACATCGCAATGGTTATCGCTTGTGACGTAGTCATGATATCAGGCGTGTCATAATATAGACCATATTATATATCTATATACCTATAATATTATTATTACATTAATATAGTCTATATTATGATACTATATTGTATTATGACCTATAACGTTGTCGGTTCATGAGATGAAACATCATCCTCGCATATTATGATGCATAACATTGTCATGTTATAAGTTGTAAATTGCCATATAATGACCTGTATCATCGTCATGTTATGATGGGTAACAGCGCCATATTATTATATCTAGAATTGTCATACGGTGATCTAGAAGTTTAGAACATAATTAGGATTTGTAATATTATCATATTATTAGCTGTAACGCGCCCTATATACATTGTACTGTAATATTGTCACATTGTCACAATACGTATAACATCATGACATTATGCTGAACATTTCACTATTTATAAGATTACCTATAATGGGTTCGCACAACATCTCGAGGCAGACAGAGAGGCAGAGAGGAAGGAAGGGTGCGAGAGTCATAGAGGGGGAGAGAAAGAGAGACATAGATAGAGGCCGACAGCCCGGTTAGGATACACACACACGCACACACACACACACACACACATACACACACACACTCACGCACCACACACACACGCACACACACATACACATACACACACACACATGCACACACACATACACACGCACACACACACAAACACACACACGGAGAGAGAGAGAAAGAGAGAGAGATGAAAAGAGAGAGAAGA
>NW_014577139.1:166397-180064 GCF_000485595.1 Priapulus caudatus | reverse complement strand
GAGAGAGAGAAAGAGAGAGAGAGAGAGAGAGAGAGAGAGAGAGAGAGAGCGCGCGAGAGAGAGCGAGAGAGAGCGAGAGCGAGATTGTGTGCGCACGCTATAGGCGGCACGTGCTTTCAACAGTCTCGCTTTGTACTGTAGCTTTAAACGTGTCGCAGCAGCCCGCCGTGTTCTGTAATCATAGCTTTAAATCGCTCTCACTACCGCGTCGCAAACGCACAACAGCGGCAGCGTAACATATTACACTCGCCGGGTAAACTGAACAGCAGTCACATAGCGGGAGACGCTCGATAAAACATGCGTCGTTGCTACTACGCGCGCCCGATAAATGACAGGATATCCGAACAATTGTGTAAAGAACCGTTTGAAGGGAGCGATGCAAAAATGGGGAAGGCGAGGAAGTTATGGTGTGCCGATTCATCGGCAGTGTGTGGGGGAAATCGTGTGGCTGTGCTTTTTAACGGGACATAGTCGGACGGGCGGTATTCGCGCTAAGAGCTTCAAGCAGTGTCACCTTACTTTTAAAACCAATCAAGTTATGTTTGCGAAAAAACGAACCATTCAGCAAGTCACCTGGCATTAAAGGCGGATGCTTCTTGAAAGTCTCACTCGTAAAACCATCGTCATCGCTCAGAAAATGCAAAAGCTGCGTTAATTCGATCTAATTTCCACTGCAGAGTGTGACCTGTTACACAGCAGGCAGTGAGTTATTTTCCCTTCATTTCCTTTTCTTCATAAAAAGACTAGCAATCCGTCTATCCATTAGGTGGCGCAAAGTGTTGTAAGTGCCAACCGGGACATATCACCTTTAAGAACCAATTAGAGTCACCTGAACATAAGCCGATGAAACCGTGGCCGTTCGGCAAAGGTTGACGTTCGTTGAATGCATCACTGGTTGCAAGATCTCGTCCGCCCGCCCACACTATATATATCTATATAATGTTCTATATAGATGTGTTGATAGGCGGACATAATCCTGCAGCCAGTGATGCACTCAATGAAGGTCAACCTTTGCCGAACGGTCACAGTTTTCACCGGCTTATGTTCCTAGATATGATCCTGCAGCATGTGAGCGTGTGCGCGTGTGTGTACCTGCGCGTGTGTGTGCGTGTATGTGTTTGTGTGTGTGCGTGAGCTTTCTTTTTTGTTTGTTTGTTTGTTTGTGTGTGTGTTTTTGTTTGCGTGCGTGTGTGTGCGTTTGCGTTTGCGTGTGCGTGGGCATGTGCGTGTGCGTGTGCTGCTCGCGTTTGTGTCTCTCTAACTATTCTTATTCCATTAATTATGTGTTTATCCGTGTATCGACCGCACCATCTACGCGACTGGCAGCATGAAGTATTCATTTCTACGATTGTATTCCACACTTGTACACGTTGAGTTACGTAATAGCGTTGTCCGGAGCGACGTGTTTGCGTTTAGCATCCGGCACCAGTTGTATAAATAATAATAACGACATTAAGCCGTAAACGCCGAGTTACGATTCGCCGACAGCGCCGCGCGTTCGTGTCTTATCGGCCTTATTCTTCCGCGCGCCAAGTTAGTTCGAATACATTTCCTAAATGTCGCGCACGTCGCTAAGTAACCATGTGAAGCATTTTCAAGTCGACCTAACGCGTGAGGCACTAGCGCTCAACTAGACTGCTGTTTCTTCGCGCGCAATATAATTTTTTTCTGCTTACGAGAACAGACGAACATCTGACGATTCGACTCTGTATGATGATGATGACAAAAAACTGTTACGATTGACGTAGTCGTACCAAAGAGCAATCTGATTGTAATTAGACTCCAGTAGTGATCTCGAGAACGCGTCATGACGACGTTGATAGGGGCGCTCGTGTGCGCCTTTAAAAGTCGCGCGTCACTGCCGACGTTTCCTAGCTAAGATCTCGACGATATTCGGCGAAATTCGAATTAGAAAATTGCGGCGCTTGCTATGTAGCAAATTGCCGTCGAGATCTAATTACGGGAAAACTCTTGGTAACGCTCGGACACACTTCGGCCGTTTTCGTCCGTCGCCGCCGCAATTAATATGAAGGTCACGCCTTCGTGGCTAACGGAAGTACCGACTCAAGAGCGGGGCGGCACCACTCGGTCTAATGTTATGAGCGACATCGAAAGAATTGGTAATGTCCGAAACGGAGAGCATCACGACCGCTAAGTGTCACCATAGGCTAAGAATATCAAGACACAACACTTTGCTGGTTTTTATGATAGCATGAGCATGGTGGCGCCGCCTCGTGTTAGGTGCGTCCTCCTGCTGGAACTCTAATTGATGGTAATAGAAGTTTCTCTGATATCAGTGATTATTTTTAATTATGAATATTTTGTTAACAATAATTTTTAGAAAAACCCATTAAAGTTTTCAACGCTCAGTTATAAATTAAATATAATTTATTTATTCATTTCTATTCAATAATCAAATTTTGGACATCTACGTGCAAGTAGGCCTACTGACTGTATCCTGCGTGTCGTGTCTTGATGTTGTCAGGGGTGAATAATGACAATTTGTCATTATGTCAAATAATTTGTTATATTGTCATAATGACATTTTTTCATTGTGTCATAATTGTCGTTTTGCCTTAATGACAGTTAGTCATTATTCTCCTCTGATATTGTTAGTTTATGGTGGTACAATTCCAGGTCAGAACGTTTCAACGCCGCGCCAACTAGCACGCCCGCCACCGTGTAGCCCTAAGGTAGTTAATTCCACTGCTCTTCTTCAGTCTATCGGCCATGTCTGTATTACGTAACTATTTTAAACTACCGGTGTGGCAATTTAATGCTTTTGTTAAAATTAAGGTGCACAATTCATCTGATTTATGGCTCTTAGCTTCTGTAGGCCTATCAAACTTAATGTGTGCAACTACGTTTTAACATCTATGATTCACTGCGTATTGACACGGGTTTTTACGTTTCTGATTCTTCATAACTTGACCGGAGTGCAAACAAGGAACTATAACTCTAATATCTCATGTTACGTTACTGTCACGCAGTCGTTCGAAAAAAATCAGTGCAGTAGTGATTAATCGAAGCGGCTCCAGCCGTGGCCACCTGCGTTACACGTGTGGAGAGACCTTTAATCACATAGAAACACAAGGTCTTTATAGGCCTCTACTTTATATGCCCTTTAGGTCTAAGCAGCTATGAAAAGAGGGTCTTCGTTATACTGGAAAGGATCGAGAGCGACGCAAAGAATCTGCCGAGTTGTTCCGAGATATGCCGAGTGGTAGTCCCAGTAACTCATTAAAATGGTTGCTGCCATATTTGATCTCTATCGCAAGATGGCAGCACTCATGAGGTATGACAGCCGCGCGCGTGATTTTTTTTCCTAGGTCAATCAAGAACATAGGGCTGTAGTGAGCGCTGCTATTGGTTGAGCTTGTTTCATCACTCAATGACGTCACAGTATAGCCATATACATAGCACATTCAAAATTCTAAATTCAGCTATGAATCAATAGGGTAGCGATTACAGCGCCAGCGTCAAGTATGTACGGTCGGTGCATCGAATCCCATCCGTTTTCTAATTATTTTCCTGTTTTCTGTATTTTCCTATCTTTATTCGTTGAACATTTTTTCCCCAATTAACGCAAATATTTACATGATTTATGTACAACATTTTAATAACAAAAATTAATTTTTACAACAATTAAAAATTAAATTTTTTATATATATTTTTAAATAGGATTTGGGTTAGGGTTAGAGTTAGGGTTAGGATTAGGGTTAGGGTTAGGGTTAGGGTTAGGGTCACAATGCAGTGAATGCACCATAAAACAGGAGTTTGAGGCACGTGGCAGCGCTCGCTAGAGCCCTATGTTCTTGATTGACCTAGGAAAAAAATACACGCCAGCCGCGCACCTCACTACGAGGCGAACAAGAGTGCGTACATTCTTGCGATTAATTCTCAAGTATAGTCGAATGAAACCCTTACTGATACTTTACGAACAAATTCAAGCCGTGTGAGCTTTTGATGAATGCCGTTCCCTCGGAACTGCCGCCATGTGCACGGTAAATAGCGCGCCACGTGCTGTAAGCGTGATACTATCCCACAAGCAATTTACTACGCAGAGCCCAGCTAAGGAAGCCTCACTAATTCAACGTTTCGATTAGTGAGACTTTCAAACGAAACATTATTTAGAATTAATCGACATCTCGAAAATCATTTGACCTGCGTTTGGACCATCGTCCAATGGGGTTACGTATTTTATTGCCACTTATTCGTAGGCCTATGTCGTAATTATACGAAAACGTATTCACATATTCGTAGTGCGCGTTTTTATTTTCATCGAAAAATCTGCATTATGTACGGGAGCATATAGTGAGTTATGGTATATAATAGTCACTGCAAAAAGAACATAGGACAATATTATTGCTAGCGCGATAACCTTTAGAGCTAACCTTTAATTGAAATCCCTTGTGGTAATACGATCGAATACCTAATAGGTTGATGTTGTGCTAATGCGATCTAGTAAGAACACGTACAGAAGATTGTGTCCTATTAGAATATAACATACCCAACACCCACACACACACGCGCGCGCACACACACACACGCGCGCACACACACACGCGCGCGCACACACACACGCGCGCGCACACACACACGCGCGCGCACACACACACACGCACACACGCGCACACACGCGCACGCACGCCCCCCACACACACACATGCAGGCACGCACCACGCACGCATGAACGCGCATAGTTTATTATTAAATTCACATTATTCCACATTTAATCCTAACTCCATTTCGCGTCCACATCCCGAAAGTTTATCGCTCTGCAAACAGCCAAACTAATTTCTTCAATGTATCGCTTGCGCGTCTGCCCGCCTGCATGATATTTACGCATTACTTATTACGCAATCGGAAACACCCAGGAATGTGAAAGTAGCTGTTAGTGACGTCACGAGACTGCGCGGGAGTTCGGGCGTCACGTGACTCCCACCGACAGCGCTTCAGGATAAAACTAGCGGATCGCACAGCAGCAGGCCTCAGTGGCGAGTTCAGCACAACTTTGTATAGGCGAACATACGAGACGACAGCTGTCGAGAACAACGGACCAACGGACAGACAGACACACACGCATCGTCGTAACCATGAACAGCGTTCGAATCTTCGCCATCTTTTTCGCATTTGTTCTGTGCATCAGTGCAGTGTTGGCCGAGCGCGAGACGTACGAGGTAAGTGAGCGAATTTAGCGTCTTAATCACCCTGTGCGGTTGGCTCGTCCGAGTTTGCGCTGACCATACCCCACACAAAATCCACGAAATACCGTTGGTACGGGCCTTGGTCGGAGGCAACATGGACTAGCTGTTAGCGTTCCGGTGTTAATGTGACTCAATTTCTCATATTTCGCGCTTTGCTCTCCTCTCATTCTGACTCGGTGCGGTATTCGTCATGACAAATTATATTCCAATAACCCGTTCTATTTGCGTGCTTACCTATATAACCATATGCAAAGCGATCGGTAACGCTCAATGAATGTACTTATGCGTGTAGGCATATATACGTGCAACGATGATACTTATTTAGCCTAGCCAGAAACAAACGTTGGTGCTCATTTTTACAAAATTCACCTGAATTCCTGACCATTATGTATTGTATTAGGGAAAACATTAATGGGGTTAGTATTAATTATAGTAATAATAATTATTATTAAATATAAATTAAAATGATTATAGGGTAAGTAGCTTACAGATACGCGCAGCTTCTTTAGCCGATACAAATACGTAACACTGCATGTAGGTACACGTCTACATTCCAGTCTGCGCATAATTACGTTATTGTTATTGTTATCTACTCCTTTAGTTGCGGTATTTCCATTAGATGTGTATGTGTATATACCCTGATGTATACGCATATCGTATATATATATATATATATATCGCATGTCAATGTATATGATTCTATAAACAAGTACATTGTCGAAATACCGTATACGTGCGATATACGCGAAACTCATTTACACACTAATTCAACGCGATACAATTTCGACAATAATTAATTGAATCAACTAATTAATTACTACTACTACACTGCACTACTAGTCGTACATGATTTTACGACTAATGGCGCAATGTTCGGTTTACCGCATGGAGGATCACGCACATACGCCGAACCTCTCCAGCTGAGCACTCGCAAGCTAAGTGCATGTACAATTGACGCGCACATGCAATTGAAATTTTCTCTTTCCTCTACATCGGTCATCCGTAGGACAATATTTCGCTCAATCGTCCGCACGGAGTAGTAATTTCATTCGAATAAGACGATGCTAACTGAGGAGTTACGCTGTGCGGTGTCGACCTGCTCACGTTAAACGTATTTGCGACGAGCGGCTACATCTGAAAGCGAGATTGAGCGCGCGGTGTGCGGAAATACAGCAGCCGCGACTACAAGAATGCCGTGTACTCACTCATGCGAGATGGGGCTTCTTCTGCTAATGTGTACTTCTCTCTTCTTCCTTCGCTTTTTCTTGTTTTACACTTCCCTTAATCTTGAAAGGAAAGTGATAGAAATGAACACAGCAGTATGAATCTACTGCACCACGCAATCAAAGATGCCGAATATATATATATATATATATATATATTATATATATATGTGTGTGTATATGTATATCAGGAGTAGCTAATAGGGATTATTATCTACTCCTGATGTATATGTATATATATATAAATATATCCGCGGTCCGCGGTGCTGAACTTCCGTGTTATCAAACTACAGTCGTTCGTAAACGCGGCGCCAGGTACCACGGTGCGAAATCATTTCCCATTGGCGGTCATACCTATGAAAAAATTGCCATAAATCAGCAAAAGTTTTTTTGAGAATTCACAACGCCATCTTCTGAATCCACGTCGCAAGCGACAGCAATATATGTTGTTAACTCAAAAATTCTTCCATAATTTTTTCTGTAAACAATCTTTTCCCGGCACACACACGAAATGTTCACTTTTCAATGTGATTTTACGCGAAAATGTAGGCTTCTTTTGAAAATTCCCCGGCCGCCCCCGCAGTGCACGCCGGACGAGCCACTCACGAAAACTGTCGAATTCAGCAAGGATTCTAGTTTCTGAAATTAACAATTAAGCAAATTAAGCAAAGAGTTCTAACCCTTTCAGTTGAGAAATAGATAATTCAATAGCACGGATGATACACTGAAAAACGATTTCATTCTTGACCTGTTCCAGCGCTCATTGCCTGATTTCCCCCGGTAATACCGCCAAGCGTCACGCTCCGTCCGCCGCGGCGACGGTGCCTCTACCTATTTACTGAGAAACTTATTATAAACTAGTTAAACGTTCGCGATAGTGATGAGTGGTAGATGGTGTAGTTGTAAGATGTTTATTCATTCTTTCGATTGTCGTCTAGAGTCTCTACAAGAAGAGAAATCAATCGGGATTGCATTTAGCGCATTTAGCTATGTATATATATATATATACATATATAATAAATGTTGTGAGCAATAATTGGTAAGTAATTAAGCAATAATGCGGTTTAAGCGTGATTTAAAATTAGCGACAGAGCCTATACGTCAGTTTGTTCTGTATATATATAACGGTATAGTCACCTATCAGTCATTGCGAAATTTGCCTTTTACATTCGCGAACTTTTACAATATTTTACAAGGTTAGCGTGAATTATGTGTGTCGAGAGAAGTTTTATTAACCTTATTATATTAATTTTGCTATATTTTTCCGAGTATCCACAGTGGGATTACAGTGTGTGTTGTGTATGTCGAGAAATTGTTTTACTCCCTAATAACTAAGTAATAATGTTAATGATTGAATCCGAACTTACAGTGTTTGATGATTAAATAAACCCGAAATGCTCTAGCTTGAAGCTAGTTAAATCTGTTTGGTCAAAACTAGTTAAAGCTCTCGGAAATTCTCTTTTTAATCGGTCAAGAATCCACTTGCTAAAAGTGTGCGGAAATTAGCTATAACGCCAGTAAAGATTAGTCTAACCATTACCAAAAGACAACGACCACTCGCTGCATGGCGCATATACCTGATGGCGAAACATATCGTACACACATCCGTGCACGCACAAACATCCACGCGCGCACGCACACATACACACATACACATGTTACACATATGAACACGCATACACATAACTTAACAAAGAAACACATCGCCATTTCTCGCTGACAGACAGTTGGCGATCCAGAGCACGACTTTCTCGCGAGAAACGCGCACGTACACTACTCAAGCACAATGCGACGCATGCAGGGATTCACCTGTAACTTGTATTGCTATGATTAAAGTTAGAAGACGCACACGCATGAGTGCTAGTCTGATCTTGCGGCCTAAGAATCTCCTGGTATAGATTGATATTGGTATAAGATTGATTTGAACATATAATACAACTATACGTAGGTGCAATACACATGTATACAGATTCCTATAAACGCACACACATATACACATACACACATGCATGCACGCACACACGCGCGCGCGCGCACACACACACACACGCGTGCGCGCGCAGACACACACGCGTGCGCGCAGACACACGTATATATATTTATGTATTATATATATATATATATATATATATATATATATATATCTCTTTCACTTATTGCTCACGCCGTTCCCTCGCGGCGCCGCGTTTCTTTAGCGTAAGGAATGTTGCTATTTTGCTATCGTGTTCGCATCGTTACGTTTGTACCTACACGAGCGAACGGACTTCGTGTTTCCTTAACTCGCTCGCGTATCGGTTTTAATTTGGATACGCACGCACAGTCGGCGGCCAAGCAGGAGAATTAGCGTGTAGTTCAGATTGATTCTAATATATATATATATATATGTGCACGCACTCACGCATGCACGCACGCACGCTACCACGCACGCACCACCACACACACAACACACACGAACCACACACAACACCACACAACACACAGGCACACCACACACTCGTGCACACACACAACAATATATATATATATATCCGCGGCTCCATCTTCGTAAAACACGCGAAATTGTCTTCGTGTGTAACTTACACGCAGATATGCTTAGTTCTCGTAGACCCCAGGAGACAGGAGCACTAGGGGAAAATGGCATGGGAAGGCTGCGAAGTGTGTAAAGATTGTGTGCCGCTTCAATACTAACGGCCCGGCGAGAGAAGCGACTCGCCGCTTGACGGAACGTGGCAATCGGGAACCCTCGGACCATTCAACAGAATAGCGAATAACTCTTTTCCAGTAATGACGGAAAGCAGCGAATGGGTTTTCCGATTGGAACGTGGTCGCTAGATTCCCTAGATATACAGAGAGTTGCGCCAACTCAGGATTTGACTCTGTTGTTTACCAAATGTATCAACGACGCGCTGCCGCTTAAGTACACGCGCTGTATGATCGATACGCTGTACAATGGTCCGTAGTAATTAATTAGAGCCTAATGCGTGCTTTAATAAACTCAAAAATTACAGAACGCTTATAGCTAAGTACATGTGTCTATGTGTAGGCTTAGATTTTATAGAAATGTAACTCAAATCGTTCGTGCATATGATAGTTTAAATTGTAAACACTTCTTAGCGCCCAATTAGCCGTGCGTATATTAGCCTTGCGAGTACCGCGCGTTAACACTTGCTAATTAATTAACCACTCGCGCTTTAATAAACTCCCAAGAATCACAGAGATCATAAGTAAGCACAATGTTATATGTATCTAGATTTCTAGAATAAGTAACTCAAATCGTTTCGCTGCCATATGATAGTCTTAATTTGTAGACACTTTCTTCAGTGTAAACACAGCAGCTTATCATTTTTGGAAGAAGTAATGACAACTGTAATTCACGAGTATAAATGCGTTCCCACTCTCCACTCGCTCGGCAGCTGTAATATTTGTTTGCCGTTCTAAAATCTAGCTACACAAGACACATGTCTTAGCTATAATCTCTGTAAATCTTGAGTTATTGAAGCAGCGATTAAGTCTTTATAATGTACTAGTGGACGCATTGTAACCAGCGTCAAATCCATACCAGCGCTGTACTTAAGCGGCAGCGGTGTTGATCCATTTGGAAACAACATGCGGCAGCGACACGGTGACACGATTTTCCGACTCGTCAATGGCGCAACTCTCATGCATATATGTAGGTAGGGACCTAGAGGCGCGTTCACACGGACGTTTTGGCCCGAGCCTAATCAGGGGCCGTGCCCAGATTGTGCTCGACCGAGCGTTCACACGGCGTTTTGGGCACCGCAGCCTAATTTACCGTGCCAGATTTGGGTCCCATCGAAAACGGCGACCAGGCCCGAGCCAAATTTAGCCACGCCAGCTTTCGGGCGAGAGGTAGAGCGGTAGAATCGGTTGAGCGGTTAGAGCCCCGCGAGTGTCAAACGTGTACTTCGACGCAAAATTAAAGTAAAACAGTATAAAAATTCGAACAAATTTGATCAGGATGCACGTTTTCAGAGAATTGATAATTGAACTCGCAACGAAGTAAACACTTAAAATGTACAGGCACACGCCATCATGGCGAACATAACGGCAAGTACGTGAGATATGTCCAATCTAAAATTTATTTGAATTTGAATATTGAAATTTGACCAGACAGTATTTACCCCCTAACTTGGCGTACGGCGGTGAACGCTCCGACTCAACCGGCCCAGCCAAATTGCCCCGAGCACATACTAGCCCATTGGCTCGAGCCAAATCATGACCGTGTGAACACGGCTTTAGGTCGCATCGACCGTTGGCGCGCGCCACCTCAATCTCGGTATTCGAGAAGTACGACGCAATTGCCCGGGCGGAGAGCATTCATGATCTATAGTCCCTAATATACAAATAATATCATAGATATTTATCATTGTATACGAACGATATATGTAATATATATATAAATGATATTAGATATAATATATGATAATTAGATATGATGATATATGGTAAGAGTTATATATAGACTATTGTGAGAAATGCGTGATGACGTCATTTGTACGGCGGTGGAGACGGGCGCAAACGCGAGATACGCACGTCACGCTTCGCGAGTCAGCGCAAAATAACAAGAAATTAAATAATAAAACACATGCTGAGTGTATAGTGGCCGCTGCTGTTAACTACCGTCACTGGCGACGGAGGGGGTTATGGCTGGGAAGCTGTGCTGTGCATACGCCGGTTCGCGTCTCCCGAGCGACGTAAGCGTAGCTTTAAGGGGGATCAGCCGTGGGTGTCATGATCTGTCTACCCCTGCCTCCGCCGTGATATTATGTCCTATCCCTGTGTGTCTTAATCACTCTCCCTCCTCGCCGCTCTCTGATTCTCTCACTCCCCGTATGGCGCGCATCTGGCACTTGCGCACGCGACACTCGAATGTACCTCATTGACGACAACTGCATAATATTTTTGAACGCGTATGCTAACAGCTAAATCAACACGAGCCGAGCGCATCTCAGTGTCTGCACCGCAGGGAACCTAATTGTGAACGCAGCAGTATCGGGCTCAGCCGCACTAAAACACTACAACGTCTTTTATTGTGCAGGCGGCCGTTGCAGACCTATATAACTGTATTCGGATCATCATGGAAGTGCATATATGAGCTCGCGTGGACCTCGCTTCCTATAGGGTCATCGACGCGACGTAGCCTTTCAACGTGCAATAGAAGCACTGTATTAGATAGATTACTACTCCCCGAAGAGAGTAGAGTAGATATCGGCAATCAAGCCGTAGAATCGTGAAGGGGATGCTGAATGGGTTTGCACGGCGCTTGCAATGAATCACATCCCACACCTTTACTGCATCTCTCGTTAATTTAATACACCGACCTACACTCTGTACCGAAGGGCAGAATATGCGCGCACACATACAGCACGCCGCGCGCGTATACACAGCATACTGACACCATTTCCACATAATCCCGCAGCACGCACAACACACGCAACATGACGCTCGCGCACGATACGAACACACACACACCACACACACACACACAAGCACACACACACACACAACACACACGACACATAACATACACACACATGACACACACACACACAACACACACACACACAGCGGCACACATATACATACTCTCACAGCCCGCCATGTACGCAATGGCAGCACGCACGCACGTACACACTAATACACACGCACGTACGCGCACACGCACGCCACGCACGCCGCACGCAACGCACGCACGCCACAACACAAGCACACTTACACACACACACAACACACACCGCCCGCACACGACACGCTGTGTGTGTGGTGTGTGTGGGTGTTGTGTGTGTGTGTGTGTGTGGGTGTGTGTGTGTGTTAGGTGTGTGTGTGTGTGTGTGTGTGTGTGTGTGTGTTGTGTGTGTGTGTGTGGTGTGTGTGTTTATGTGTGTGGTGTGTGTGTTGTGTGTGTGTGTGTGTGTGTGTGTGTGTGTGTGTGTGTGGTGTGTGTGTTGTGTGTGTGTGTCATGATTGGAACATGAGCGTGATTTGTCACACATGTGTTGTGAAAAGACAAAGTTGACACAGCGCGCGATGGCTTCGGAACGCGCTAACGTGATACATTATCGCAGGCCCAGTTCACCGTTCATCAACAAGCAGTCCCATAAAAGCTGTTAAAGAACGGACTAGCGCATGAACAATACATCTTAACCCCGCCCGAGCTACCCTCACCACGGTGCAGCCGAAGGCGGGACATTTTTAATCCCTAAAAATCTTCTGGCCCTAAGGTAGACCGCGCCGCACGGCGCGCCACGCAACGCAGCGCCGCACGCACCGCGTTACGCCACGCCCCACGGGAGGCGACGTGGCATTTCGAAGAGGCGTGAATTCTATTTACACACATTGGGAGCTGCAGTCGCCCGACTTTAGCTCTTAATCGCGAAGGAATCGCGAGTCATCAGCGGAGGGTAACCGCCAACGAGTTTACTGCTCATGAACATTACATAAGCACTAGGGGCGCCCGTAAAATGTTTCTTAAAATCTGGGCAGCAGCGCGCAATCCGCTCACCAGATACAACCGGGGACTCGCTGCGCGCTCTCTCGGCGCGAATTTAATATTCGCAATATGTCGTTGCCGAGGTATAATCATCATTGCTGCTGCGCTGATTTATACTTGACTTGAAGGCTGTGCGGTAGTTTCGCTGGGCGACGCTCTCCTGCCTCAGCTCACTGCCACGTCACGCTCCTTGATCTGCTCTTATCATCCAACTGCAATCGCGAGTTGTTGGATAACACGTTGCCGCGTATATTTTGGCCTGATTGGTTTCAAAACGTACGAGTGTCTTCGTTGTGGCTGCGCTCATCGCACGAGAGAACACTCCCCAACTGCTATGGCGCTGAAGTGGCGGCGATGATTTTTTTCCAGTGCGATCCAATTTAAATTACTATGCATCGTTAACAACGCGATAATGTCGGCAGTTATATATTATTAGTAGTGCGCTGCAGCGCTCATCGACATCTAAGAAAGTCACACGAATCATTAAGCGCATTTTTCTCACCTCTCCCGAACTCCCTCTCGAGTATCAATATATACGAAGAAATCTTCTCGCCGCTTTTCCGTATTATTTTTTCATCGGGCGTCGCCGGTCGACGTAAGTGATGATCTCAAAACTAATTATTAACTCGAGCCGCGCAGTGGAGATCCCAATCGTAAGCGAATTATGACACTGATATCGATAAAGACATCATACATTATCGCTGGCCGCATCGGCTTCTCTCTTGT
>NW_014577139.1:161817-165435 GCF_000485595.1 Priapulus caudatus | reverse complement strand
TTTGACAGCTAGTGTGTGTGTAGCTAGTAATGTTGTCGACAGTGTTATGCGTGACGGTTAGTGACGCATTTCTGTACGACATGCTGCTACTGCCGCGGCGATCGTGACAATGAATAGCCTCACACGTCACTCATCATTTGCCACGACGAGGCTGTTATTACCGGCGAAATTTTCTCTCTATTAGAGTTAAATTGCATGTTGAGTCCCATGAGTAAATGTTACTGCAGAGATTTGTCGGCGCGCTTTTGTGGCTGATGGGAGAAACTGAAGTGTTAAAATAAATGAATTAGTGGTGCCTCAAGCTTGCTATAATCGGCGCGCATTAGTTAGCGATGCGGTCAAAGGTTAAAAATTGCGTTGCATCTACCATGATCGTACAATATCAACTAGATGTTCTAGATCAACTAGTATAATCCTATTTCAGGACCCGTTTTTTACCGATGGGCTAGAATTAGGTTAGGGGTAAGATTAGGGTTAAGGTTAGAGTTAGGGTTAGATTTGAGGGTTATAGTTTATGGTTTGGGTTAGATTTAGAGTTAGAGTTAGGATTTGTGTTAGGGTTAGTGTTATGGTTAGTGTTAGGATTATGGTTAGGGTTTTGGTTAGAGTTAGGGTTAGTGTTATGGTTAGTGTTAGGATTATGGTTAGGGTTTTGGTTAGAGTTAGGGTTAGTGTTATGGTTAGTGTTAGGATTATGGTTAGGGTTTTGGTTAGAGTTAGGGTTAGTGTTATGGTTAGTGTTAGGATTATGGTTAGGGTTTTGGTTAGAGTTAGGGTTAGTGTTATGGTTAGTGTTAGGATTAGTGTTATGGTTATATGGTTAGAGTTAGGGTTAAAGTTAGGATTACTGTTAGTGATAGGTTAAGGTTCTAGGAGATGAAGACGTTTTACAGTCGGGGACCTATCGTATATATATTGGATGTGTTGTAGGTTGATTACACACGACGCAGTATGTGCGTGTTCTTGCTGCGCTTTCACGCACTCATCGTCAGTGTCATTTTCTTTTGTTGCAGCCGGAAAACATACAGACGTCAGACATGATGCGGCTGCTATTGGACGGCGCCATCTTTAACGCGATGGCGAAAGGTCACGACCTCCAGCCACTCGCCGAAAAGAGAGACTACTTTCGCAAGTGCCAGATGAACCCCATCTCCTGCTTCGGCGGCAGGCGGAAGTAAACGAGACGACTGACATCATGATCGCTTCACACCACCATCATTTCACGGCACGTGACGTCACGAGCGACCAACCTCGCTGCCAGGTGGCGCTGCGACCGTCGCGTGAGAGCGGTTGGAATGTGGCGCAGTGCGGACTTTTCTAAACGGCTATAGTTTTTAATTCCCCCCTCGCAACGACGACGGAAGTCTTAAAGCGAATTGAAATTTAACCCGCACTATCTAGGCTATGAACACGGAAGTTTGCATGCTTGCATACGCTTGCGCATCGGATTCGGCCCGTCGATGTCAACAACAGCACACATATCAGAGCTATATATGCTACCAGTACTCCAAAGAATGTGAAATAAATTTTTTGACGATAACATTTTCGAGGTAAATACTGATTCTAACGACTAGTATTTAATAATATCGAATGATGTATACACACTTGGCCTAATACGCGATTAATTAAAACAACTTAATTTCGTAAACGGATCATGCACGAGTGACACAGTGTCATTATTGCACAGACGAATTGCCGTATGACAATACTGCGTTTAAACGTCTCATTATTAGCACTTACAGAACCGAGGAAATATAATTATGTTTTTATAGTTAATCCTGTAATAGACAGCCGGTATTGAGAAAACCGTTACGAAGAAAAACGCTTTAAAGATTTTAGTGCATTCTATTCACTTTTCGTCCACATAGCATTCAATAAAATCGTTGTAAAATCACGTTTTTCGAAATAGGTTATTAACTGGTTTTCGACTACATTGACTTTGTTTGTTTATCAACATAACAAAGGATAGCGAGAGATAGAAATGGCAAAAAACAGAGCGTGTATGAGAGAGAGAGAGAGAGAGAGAGAGAGAGAGAGAGAGAGAGAGTAAAGTCCAAAACAGTATAAAAATTCGACAAATTTGATCAGGATGCACGTTTTCAAGATTGATAATTGAACTCGGAACGTAAGTAAACACTCTAAATCGTACACAACGCCATCTCGCGACATACTGCCAAAGTATCTGTGAGATATTTGTCCAATAAAATTTATTTGAATTTGAATTTGAATTTGACAGACAGTATTTACCTCCCCCCTACTTGCGTACGTGTGAACGCTCCGACTCAAACCGGCCCGAGCCAAATTTGGCCCGAGCCAAATCTAGCCCATTTGGCTCGAGCCAAATCATGACCGTGTGAACACGGCTTAGGGTCTGCATCGCACGCGCGCCACCTCTCGGTAATTTCGAGAAGTACGACGCAATTGCGGCGGAGAATTCACTGATCTATAGGCCTATATATCATAATATTATATTGTATACGATATATGTATATGATATGATATATAATATATTATGATATAATATATGATATATTATGATATATATGATATATGGTAAGAGTTATATATAGATCAGTGTGAGAAATGCAGTGATGACGTGCATGTACGCGGTGGCGCAAACGCGAGATACGCACGTCACGTCGCGACGTCAGCGCAATAACAAGAAATTAAATAATTAACACGATGCTCGTGTATACGTGGCCGCTGCTGTTAACTCCCGTCACTGGAACGGGAGGGGGTTATGGCTTGGGAAGCTGTGCTGTGAGCATACGCGGTGTCGCGTCTCCCGCGACGTAAGCTAGCTTTAGGGGGATGCACCGTGGGGTGTCATGATCTGTCTACCCCTGCCTCCCGCGTGATATATTGTCTATCCCTGTGTGTCTAATCACTCTCCCTCTCGCCCTCTCTATGTCTCTCACTCCGCCGTTATGCGCGCATCTGGCACTTGCGCACGCGACAACTCGATGTACCTCATTGACGACAACTGGCAAATATTTTTGAACGCGTATGCTAACACTAAATCAACACGAGCCGAGCGCATCTCAGTGTCTGCACCAGGGAAGCCTAATATGTGAACCAGCAGTATCGGCTCAGCGCACGTAGAAACACTACAACGTCTTTTATTTGTGCAGCGTGGCCGTTGCAGACCTATATAACTGTATTCGGATCACTGGAATGCATATATGAGCTCGCGTGGGACCTCCTTCTCTATAGGGTCATCCGAGCGCCGTAGCCTTTCAACGTGCAATAGAAGCAGCTGTATTAGATAGATTACTACTCCCGTAAGAGAGTAGAGTGATATCGGAATCAGCCGTAAATCCGTGAAGGGGATCTGAATGGGTTGCTGCGCTTGGGCAATGAATCATCCCACACCTTAATGCATCTCTCGGTTAATTTATGACACCGACACTACACTCTGTACGAACGAATATGCGCGCACACATACACGCACGCGCCCGTATACACACATACTGACACCCATTCCACATATGCCCGCACACGCACACACACGCACTGACACGCGCGCGCACACACACACACACACACACACACACACACACACACACACACACACACACACATACACATACTTACACACATAACACACACACACACACA
>NW_014577139.1:144959-161792 GCF_000485595.1 Priapulus caudatus | reverse complement strand
TCAGTACCTATTCCACATGCGCTATAATGAACATATCTTTGGTAATAACGAACTAGTGTCAGATAGCGTCTGATTAAAACATTTGAAATCACTTTCAATACAGCATATGTAATATAGGTTTACTCTGTAGTACTGACGCGAGTCATAGTACAATGCATGACATTTTAGTGTATGAGTTATATACGCGACTGCAAGAATAATCCCACTGGGCAAGGGTTTATTTCAGTCTAGAACGGCACTATTTCTCGGTATAATCGTTTGGCTGTAGCTGTAGTTGGTGAACGATACGACATTTCACAACCCCGTCAGTGGTGCGGCGATTCGCCTCTGTGTTGAATATGGAATTGTTGTAAAATACATAAGAAAGAGCAGCAGCTTCCATCTAGCAAGCATCTCTCCGAGACACAAATAGACAGTATTTACCTACAGCCACCTACAACCCAGCACGACTCTAGATTCGTACACCACCAGCTGATGGCAACAGCGTCCACACGACACTCACAACTGCGATGAACCTAGAAGCTACAATATATGGCATCCGAGCCAAATCTATAGCTCAATTTTGAGTCTACTGAATCACCACAATCATTAGACTCAGAGAGTGTAATACATCGGAGTCTTATAGTGGTCTGCACTCGCACGGCGCTGTTTTTTTTTCCCACCCTCTCGATAATTCGAGAAGTACGACGCAGTGCGGCGCCATCTGTGTCGTCTCGGCCCGTGATGAGCAATTCACGGTGGCATGCGTGACTAGGCCCTATATATCAGAAACATTATATTAGTGATAGCCGATAGTGATTTGCGGTTAGGATTTTGAGTGTTGATGTGTAGTGTGTTTTATGATGTGAATGTGTAGTGTATGTTGAGTGGATGAGAGAAGATGTATATATTGATATTGAACGTGAGTGGATAGTATACGTGAATACGTTGTGTAAGGAGCTGTAAATAACTATAGCGCGTACTGTGCCACGGTGGTCGGTACAAGAGTGCCTAGTGATGCACCGTGTGCAGGTCGTGATCTGTGCTGGGTTTCGTGGCGTTCACACAAGAGATACTACGCGCACATGTTTAAAGCAACGGTGTCGCGTAGGTAGCAATTTTACGTTTGTGCGTTCTCGACACAGTCGTTGAAATCAATTAAATTACAATCAATAGCTTTTCGATCGTTTTCCTGGCCGCCACTAACAAGAAATATTTAACATTAGATACACAGAACCGTGACTCGGCGCGAGTGTAAATATCGTGCCACGCTGCCTGCATAACTCCCGTACTACATTTCAAGTGGATTTGCTCGTACCTATCGAGAACGGCATAAACTTCCACACTGGAACGGGAGGGGGTTATGGGCTTGGAAGCTGTGCTGTGAGGCATAACGCGGTGTCGCGTCTCCGCGACTGTAAGCTAGGCTTTAGGGGGATGCACCGTGGGGTGTCATAGATCTGTCTACCCCTGCCTGCCCGCGTGATAATATTGTCTAAGTCCTGTGTGTTGAATCGACTCTCCCTCTCGCCCCTCTCTATTCTCATCACTTCGGCCAGTTTTGGCTGGCCGCTTAGAAAACCTTGGCCATCGGGCGTTCCAGATTCGGCTCGCGGTTTCAAGGGCAGTCGGTCCTGGGAAGTTTTGGCGTCGCCGGATGTATGCGCGATCAGTTTTGGTAGAATCAGGGTTGCTTGCGGGAAATGGTGTATCCACGGAGGCTACGGTCCCGGTGGTGGCACGTGTATCGCCGTTAATGCGCGCATCCGTAGGCGCAGGAATATGAGCGCACCTGCCGCACTGCCAATGACTCGGACTGATACGTGTGGCTCATTGCACAGAACAACTGAGGCGTAACTATATATATCAATTCTTTATTGATTAACGACGTATATAATGCATAACAAACTTAATAACAATAAAATAAAACAATTACAACTCACGATCGCATAGCCATCATGCATCGACCGCCATGATCTTCATATCATGTATGGCACATACGACTAGGGCATAAGACACACTTAAATATAATGTATAGAATAAATCATAGATCAGATCAATGTATCGAGACTTCAAGTGCGGAACCCACAGCTATAGAAACACATACAAATAATTAATAATCTAGTACTTATATAATATTGTGAGGATCAAGCGATATGGACACGAGAGATTAATGTAGCATGAGTAACGGCTATATAATATAGACAACTTGTGAAGTCCTAGTGTTTTATATCTAGCTCGACACATAGCATTTAGAGCTGCGCAGCCATTCTTCACGTGCTTGTAGAATCGAGGGAACAAATTACATAATCTTACATCTACGTAGGGTCATCCAGAGCGGACGACGCGAGCTAGCCATTTTTCTCATACGAGCAGTAAATGTCTTATGCAGTAGATAAGCATGTAATCTAAGATTAAGCAATTACTTTTAACCTGTACCTATATTATACCGCTATATATATAGAGAGTAAGAGGAGTGATATCGAATCAGACACTCGACCATATAATTAATTGGAACATCCGATGAGAATATAAATGTGCTCAGGGTGCTATGAAATCTGAGTGCTGTCATTTATAGTATTGCCCTGTGATCTTTTGATCGGTTTCACTTCATGCGCACTAAAATCTTGCATTCACGCCATCTTCCCAAACCGGGGTTAATTAACTTGCGTAATTTTAGCCTCTCGGTAATTTATGACACCGACACTACACCTCTGAACATACGAACGAATATGCGCGCATCCGCGCCAGGACATGAGCATTGGACGCAGGGGTCGTAGGCCTGTATACCCACACAGTACTGACAGCCTGCCAACTATGAGTGGTTGTGCCGACTATATTGTGGCCGTGTCGCTAGTCTGACGCGACACACACGAGTGGCACGTTTTCAGTTCAACTTCCGCTAGGTGGCCGCTGGCTTGTAGACTTTACCAACACAGGCTGAAGGGCAAACCAACAGTCCTCCCCCACCTGCAGCGCTTGTCCACTCCATCCGGCATCCCTTAATTATTAATTTTTTCTGCACTTTAATTAATAATTAATTAATTAAAAATTCCACATTGGGTTAGAATTCAGCACTGACGCTCCTGCCTTGGCGGACCGCTGCTGTGCTCACCGATCACGACGAGTGCGTCTGTTTTTCACTACAATATCAAACTCGATCAGCAAACAGAAAAAACGCCATCTGTCTTCCACGACATCAGCAACACATAACGCAGCACTAATATCTCTGTATGCTCCATGACAACACGAGCCCCACTGACAGCGACTAACCGGAGTAGCAGCGGTCTATACTTCATGAGAGGGCAAACACGGCCAACTATCACCGATATACATACGCACACCCACCAACACAGAGCCGCACACAGCACACACAGCCACGACACCACACACACACATTATAATACCCTCACGCACGCATTGTACGCATGCAGCACGCAACGCACGTACACACATACACCGCACGGAGGTACCGCGCACAACGCACGCCACAGCACGCACAGCAACGCACGCACGCAGCGCACGACCACAAGCACACTTACAGCACAACACACACCACACACAAGCCCGCGCACTACACACGTGTGTGTGTGTGTGTGTGTGTGTGTGTGTGTGTGTGTGTGTGTGTGTGTGTGTGTGTGTTGTGTGTGTGATGTGTGTGTGTGTGTGTGTGTGTGTGTGCTGGTGTGTGTGTGTGTGTTGTGTGTTGTTTATCGCTGTGTGTGTGTGTGTGTTATGTGTGTAAGTATGTGTATGTGTGTGTGTGTGTGTGTGTGTGTGTGTGTGTGTGTGTGTGTGTGTGTGTGTGTGTGTCATGATTGGAACATGACGTGATTTGTCACACATGTTGTTGTGAAAAGAACAAAGTTGACACGCGCGCGATGGCTTCGTAACGCGCTTAACGTGAATACTTATCGCAGGCCAGTCACCGTCTATCAAGCAAGCAGTCATAAAAGCTTTTAAGAACGGACTAGCGCATGAACAATACATCTACCCGCACAGCTACACTCACCACGGCGAGCGAAGGCGGACATTTTTATTCCCTAAAATCTTCCTGGCCCTAAGGTCGACCGCCGCACGGCGCGCACGCACGCACGCACGCACGCGTTCACGCCACGCCCCACGGAGGCGACTTGGCATTTGAAGAGGCGTGAATCTATTTACAACATTGGGAGCTGGCAGTCGCCACTTTAGCTCTTATCGCGAAGGAAATCGCGAGTCAGCAGCGGAGGGTAACCGCCAACGAGTTTACTGCTCATGAAACATTACAAAGCACTAGGGGCGCCGTAAAATGTGCGTAAAATCTGGCAGCAGCGCGCAATCCGCTCACAGATACAACCGGGGACTCGCTGCGCGCTCTCCGGCGCAATTTAATATTCGCAAATATTTCGTTGCCGGTATATCATCATTGCTGCTGCCGCTGATTTATAATTGACTGAAGGCTGTGCGGTAGGTTTCGCTGGGCGACGCTCTCCTGCCTCAGCTCACTCCACTCACGCTACCTTTGATCTGCTCTATCATCACTCAACGCGAGTTTGTTGGATAACACGTTGCCGTATATTTTGCCGATTGGTTTCAAACGTACGAGTGTCTTCGTTGTGGCTCGCTCATGCGCACGAGAGAACACTCCCCAACTGCTATGCGCTGAAAGTGGCGGCGATGATTTTTTTCCATGGCGACCAATTAAATTATATGCATCGTTAACAACGCGATATGCGGCTAGTTATAATTATTAGTAGTCGCTGCAGCGCTCATGCGACCATCGCTAAGAAAGTCACACGAAATCATTAGCGCATTTTTCTCCCTCTCCCGATCTCCCTCTCGGAGTACAATATATACGAAGAAATCTTTCCTCGCCGCTTTCCGATATTTATTTTTCATCGTGTGCGTGCGCCGGTCGACGTATGTGATCTCAAAACTAATTATTAACTCGAGACGCGCAGTGAGAGCCAATCGTACATGCGAAATTATGACACTGATATCGATAAAGACATCATAATTATCGCTGGCCGCTATCGGCTTCTCTCTTTGATAATTAAAATCAAGTCTCGACGTTTCGTGAGCATTTCGCTCGTAGAACGGCAGGAGAATACGTATCGCTGTAAGCGCGCTTTAACGAGCTGGCGGTCGGTGTAGCGTGAAGCCGCACTAGAGGGCGCTATAGCGACGCCATGAATTTATTTACGACAGCTAGTGACACATAGCTACAAGACAGCTAGTGACACATAGCTACAAGACAGCTAGCAACACATAGTTACAAGACAGCTAGTGACACATAGTTAGAAGACAGCTAGTGACAGGGGAACCGCAATTCGGGGCGCCCGGTATAGCTGCACACAGAGCAGCTAATGAACATAGTTAAAGACACGCTAGTGAATTACATAAGTTACAAGACAGCTAGTGACACATAGTTAGAAGACAGCTAGTGACACATAGCTACAAGACAGCTAATGACACATAGTTACAAGACAGCTAATGACACATAGTTACAAGACAGCTAGTGATACATAGTTAGAAGACAGCTAGTGATACATAGTTACAAGACAGCTAGTGACACATAGTTAGAAGACAGCTAGTGACACATAGCTACAAGACAGCTAGTGATACATAGTCACAAGACAGCTAGTGACATATAGCTTCAAAACAGCTAGTGACACATAGCTACAAGACAGCTAGTGATACATAGTTACAAGACAGCTAGTGATACATAGTTACACAAGACAGCTAGTGACACATAGTTAGAAGACAGCTAGTGACACATAGCTACAAGACAGCTAGTGATACATAGTCACAAGAAGCAGCTAGTGAACATTAATAGCTTCAAAAGCATGCATACTGAGCAGCATTAGGCTCACAAGACAGCTAGTGACACAGCGTACCGTTAACTAGACAGATAATGACACATAGTTACAAGACAGATAATGACACATACCTACAAGACATCTAGTGATCCATAGTTACAAGACAGCTAGTGACACATAGTTACAAGACAGCTAGTGACACATAGTTACAAGACAGCTAGTGACACATAGTTAGGCAAGACCAGCTAGTGACACAGTAGTTACACAAACGAACAGGTGTGACAGCATAGTTAGCACTAGACAACTAGTAATACATAGTTACAAGACAGCTAGTGACACATAGTTACATGATAGCTAGTGACACATAGCAATGTGTGACAGCTAGTTATCTGTGAATGAAAAAAGAAAAAAAAAAAACAGCTAGTTTATGTGTGACAGCTAGTGATGTGTGACAGGCCTAGTGATGGGTGTGTGACAGCTACGTTATCGGTGTGACAGCTAGTGATGTGTGACAGCATAGTGATCGTGTGACAGCTGAGTGATGCTGTGACAGATATGACGCGGGCTGACAGCTATGATCGGTGTGACGCTAGTGATGTGTAGCCGGTTTAGTGATGTGTGAGCAGCTAGTGATGTGTGACGCTAGTTATGGTGTGACCCACGGCCTTAGCGCAACTCGCGCATGACAGCTAGTTATGTGTGACAGCTAGTGATGTGTGACAGCTAGTGATGTGTGACAGCTAGTGATGTGTGACAGCTAGTTAAGGTGGCTGACAAAGCTAGTGAGTGTGTCGACAGCCTATTTATGCATGTACAGTTAGTGATGTGTGAAGCGCAAGTGACGTGTGACAGCTAGTGATGTTTGACAGCTAGTGACGTGTGACAGCTAGTGATGTGTGCCACAGCTAGGTAGATGTGTGACAGCCTGTGATGTGTGGAGACGGCCTGTGTTGTGTGTTGGAACAGGCAAGTGATGTGTGACAGCTAGTTATGTGTGACAGCTAGTGATGTGTGACAGCTAGTTATGTGTGACAGTTAGTGATGTGTGACAGCAAGTGACGTGTGACAGCTATGACGCGTGACAGCTAGTGATGTGTGACAGCTAGTGATGTTGACGCTAGGTGAACGTGTGGACAGTCTAGTGATGTGTGACAGGCTAGTGATGTTGTGACAGCCTAGTGCGATCGTGTGAGCAAGCTTGTTTGTGTGTGACAGTCTAGTGATGTTGCAGTTAGTATATGCGTGTACAGCTGTTATGTGTGACAGCCTTAAAAGTGATGTGTGACAGCTATGACGCGTGACAGCGAGTGATGTGTGAGAGCTAGTTATGTGTGACAGCTAGTGATGTGTGACAGCTATGACGCGTGACAGCTAGTGATGTGTGACAGCTAGTTATGTGTGACAGTTAGTGATGTGTGACAGCTAGTGACGTGTGACAGCTAGTGATGTGTGACAGCTAGTGCCGTGTGACAGCTAGTGACGTGTGACAGCTAGTATTGTTTGACAGCTAGTGATGTGTGATAGCTAGTAATGTTGTGACAGCTAGTTATGCGTGACGGTTAGTGACGGCATTTCCTGTATCGACATGCACTGGCTACTGCCGCGGCGACTCGTGACAATGAATAGGCCTCACAGCGTACTCATCCATTTGGCCAGCGACGACGCGGCTGCTTAATTACCGCGAAATTTCTCTCTATTCAGCAGTTTTAAATTGCATGTCTTGAGTCCACATAGGTAAAGTGTTACTGGGCAGGAGATTTGTCGGCGCGCAGTTTTCGTGTGGCTGGATGGAGAAACTGCGAAAGGTGTTTACAATAAATGAATTAGTTGCCTCAAGCTTGCTACATCAGGCGCGCATAGTTAGCGATGCGGTCAAAGGTTAAAAATTGCGTTGCGGCTTCTACATGATGCGGTAGCAATATCAATAGATGTCTCTAGATCAACTAGTAAATAATCCTATTTCAGGACGCGGACGTTTTTTACGCGATGGGCTTTACGAATTAGGTTAGGGTAAGAGGTTAAGGTTAGAGCGTTAGAGTCTTAGGGTTAGATTGAGGGTATAGTTATGGTTTGGGTTAGATTTAGAGTTAGAGTTAGGATTTGTGTTAGGGTTAGTGTTATGGCTAGTGTCATGATTGGTTTAGGGTTATGGCTATAGTTAGGGATAGGGTTATGATTAGTGTTGGGTTTCCCTTTTAGGGTTATGGTTAGTGTTAGTATTATGGTTAGGGTTTTGGTTAGAGTTAGGGTTAGTGTTTGAATGGTTAGTGTTAGGATTTATGGTTTGAGGAGTTTTGGTTAGACGTTAGGGTTAGTGTTATCGGTTAGTGTTAGGATTAGTGATTATGGTTTATTATGGTTAGAGGTTAGGGTTAAAGTTAGGGATTCACTGTTAGATGATAAGGTTAAAGGTTCTAGAGATGATAGACTTTTAAAGGCAGTCGGGGAACCTATGCGTATATATATTGGATGTGTGTGTAGGTTGATTACCAGCACTGACGCAGTAGTGTGCTGTGTTTCTTGGCTGGCGACTTCACGCACTCATCGTCAGTGTCATTATATTCTTTTGTTGGGCAGCCGGAATAACATACAGAGCGTCAGACAGTGAGTGCGGGTCTGCTAGTTGACGGGCGCCATCTTAACGCGACTGGCGAACGTCACGACTCCAGCCACTCGCAAAACGAACAAGAGAACTACTTTCGCAGTGCCAGATGAACGTCAGTCCACCCCTCGCCCACCTCCTGGCTTCGGCGGCAGGCGGAAGTAAACGGAGACGACTGACATCCACTGATTCGCTTCACATCCACCATCGATTTCACAGGGCACGTGACGTCACGGAAGGCGACCAAACCTCGCTGTCGGCCAGGTGGCGCGTGGCGACGCGCGCGTGAGAGCGGTTGGAATGTGGGCCGCAGTGCGGGACTTATCTAAGCGGCTTAGTTTTCTAATTCCCCGCCTCTGAACGACGACGAAAGTCTGTAAAGCGAATTGAAATTTACAGCCGGAACTATCTGGCTATGAACACGGAAGTTTGCCATGCTTTGCATCGCGTTGGCGGCATCGGGATTCGGCCGTCGATGTCAACTAACAGCACACATATTCAGAGCTATAAGCTAGCCAGTACTCCCAAAGAATGTGGAAAATAAATTTTTTGACGATAACATTTTCGAGTAAATACCTGATTTCCTAACGACTAGTATTTAATAATATCGAATATGTAAATAACACACTTGGCCTAATACGGGTCGATTAATTAAAACAACGTTAATTTCGTAAACGGATCATGCACAGGAGTGACACGTGTCATTATTGCACAGACGGAATTGCCGTATGACAAATACGCGTTTAGATAACGTCTCATTAAGTTAGCACTTACGAACGCGAGGAATATAATTATGTTTTTATATGTTAATCCTGTAATAGACAGCGCGTAATTCAGAGAAAACCGTTAACGAAGAAAAACGCTTTAAAAGATCTTTATGTGCAATTCTATCACTTTTTCGTCCACATAGGGCATCATAGATCGTTGTAGGAAAATCCACGTTTTTCGAAATAGGTTATTACTGGTTTTCGACTACCGATTGACTCTTGTTTGTTTATCAACATAACAAAGGATAGCGAGAGATAGAAACTGGTGCAAAAACAGAGCGGTGTATAGAGAGAGAGAGAGAGAGAGAGAGCAGAGAGAGAGAGAGGAATGAGTGAGAGGAGAGAGAGAGAAAAGAAAGAGAAAGAGAGAGAGAGGCGAGAGAAAGAGAGGAGAGAGAGAGAGAGAGAGAGAGAGAGAGAGAGAGAGAGAGAGAGAGAGAGGAGAGAGAGAGAGAGAGAGCAGAGAGAGAGAGTACGAGAGAGAGGTGGTAAAGAATACGACAAGGCAAGAGAGGCTGGCGAAAGCTGTGAGAGAGTGAGTTTTAGTCCATTTTTCAATTATTCACAAATCAGCGGATTATAGGGCGGCGAGTAAAGATACGCGCGTAAATAAACATTCTAACGGCATAAGCTATGCTGATTTCCTCCTATGATGCAAAGCATTTAAAGGCGACCGACGATACGCCCCGAAACGTTGTAACACGCCCCCATCCCCCCTTACAACGCAAACATTAACCCGAAACTACGCCCAAGAAATCCGCACGCACGCCCCGCGACACATCACAGAGAATTCGAAATATTGACGTTATCACGTTTTGCCCGTCATGGTGCGCGCCCGATGTTCAAATATTGACGTTCATCAGATTTCCTAGATACATTTATCGACAAATCTGCGGCGGGGTAGACAAGTTGATGCTGGAATCTCACTGAGCAGCGAGCTACATTAGTATAAGACAGGTCGATGTTTGCCACTGCTTTTCCGCCCACAAACTGCGGCTGCCTTCTCGCGCCAGCCAAACTTCTTTCTGCGGCTGCGCTTCTCCGCCAACCGCTCGCTTGCCTTCTTCCTCACGGCCGTCGGAGTCACTAGCACAAGTGTTGTGAGCGCAACCGGAAGACGAGCAGGCTGGTGGGTGTGGGCGTGAGGGGAGATTGGTGTGAGAAGTGCGTGGCGTGGAGAGCGGGGTAGGCACAGCAGACGACGACAGTAGAGAGTGCTCAGACAGTGGGAACATATTGTTCTGGGAAGTGCATAGATGAGTTAAAGCACGATTAAGAACAAGAGACAGAAGGGGAGGAAAGCAGAAAGACACGCAGGGATAGACGGAAAAGGAAATAGAGAGACGCGAGCGTAGAGAGAGAGAGGGAGAGGGAGGGGAGAGAGAGAGGAGGAGGGAGAGAGAGAGAGAGAGAGAGAGGGAGAGAGAGAGAGAGAGAGAGAGGAAGGAGAGAGAGGAGAGGGAGGGAGAGAGAGAGAGGCGAGGGAGAGAGAGAGAGAGAGAGAGAGAGAAAGGGGGGAGAGAGAGAGGGAGGGAGAGAATAGAGAGCAAGAGACGAGGGAGGTGGAGAGAGAGAGAGAGAGACCCCGACCCGACGAGAGACGAGAGACCAAAATTGTGAGTGGGGGGGGCGGAGGAGGGAGCTCCTTGTATATCTTGTTTGAACGAACCGTTACCTTTAAATTTAAGTTTAATTTGTTTCGCATACAACCACAATCGCATACATTCACGTACCCGATTTCCTTCAACGATGATTTTGCCCCCAATTAGCATAATTATACTAACACCTCAATTAATATAATTTTACCAACACTTCCGTTTCTAATTAATATAATTGTACCAACGCTTTCTGTTCATAATTAATATAATTATACTAACACTTCCGCTCTGAACTAACAATTATACTAGCAATTCACTTCCTTATTAACATAATTATATTAACACACACCCTCTTGATTAACATATATAATTACACTATAAGTTTCGCTCAACTATTAACGTAATTATATTAACACTTCCGTTCTCGAGTATTAATTTAGCTTACGTTACACTGTGATTACATTAACACGTGAAAACGCGATAGGTTTGCGTGCGGTGCGGCGACACTCGGGTTCCGCACAGCAAGGTTTCACGCGCGCGACATAATATAGCCTTGCGATAGATATCCACCCGACAATCGACCGAGTTTTCTCTCGTCCAATAGGAGCCCTCCACCAGTGCATGACGTGTCATCGTTGATTGACAGCACTGCTCGCCTGGGAATGTCGTTACTGCGCATGCGTGCGATTACTTTGCCTTATTTGCACAGAACAGTAGTTTTCACTGCCAACCACCGCGAGGAAATAACGCATGAATTATATATGTTTTAATTAGCGGAGATATCAGATGTGTGTATCCGACATATGCGTTCCAGGCGGATCTGACGCTAACATCAAGCGAAGTTTTGATATACGCCCGCCTGCCAAATTATCGAAGTGATTTAAATGCCAAGTATCAATTTCGAAACGCAATCCGCGAGTTTTAATTCAATCAACGATAAATGTCAGACTGCACGTCAACATCAAACACATCGGCGATTGCATTTTCACATAATCAAAAACGGATTGCCTGACACCATCGCCCATGCACCAATGCGTCCCCGTATTGGTAACACTCAGCTAGCCTATCCTCTCTTTAAATCAATACTAAATCGAAGAGTTATTATGCAGTAATGATCTACCAGCCGGCCGACACATCGATCGGTCGATCGACAATACTCACGCTTCTTGACAAAATTATTATATTATTATAGCTCACTGATGAATGAACTCTAGCAGATAGGAGCACGAACTTAACCACAGAGCTGCGCGCGTATATGAATGCTAACAGATTTGTGAGCGACGAGTGATATGATCAAATATATATAACTGTTGAATGAGAAGTCAGAGATTGTCAAATGGGGAGACGTTAGCAGCTCCATTCCTATACCTGCTACACCTCCACTTCATTCTTCTCTCTCTCTCTCTCTCTCTCGCTCTCACTTTCGCTATCTCTCTTACCACACCCTTCTCGATCTTATACTCCCCCTCTCCCTCCTTCCCTATTAGCGTTTCCGATAACTCTATTCCCCAAGGTACGCTTATAATGCCCGCACGCACGCACGTACGTACGCACGCACGTTCACACGCACACTGAACCGACAGGTCTAACGCGGCTGTTCCGTGGGCATGTGGCCGTGCAACGGCGTGTGAGCTTACATGCTAAACATCGTGTTCTCGACTCAAGTAACGCAAACGTTTCGTTGTAATTTCAGAGCAGCGTAAGACGGATGCGCGCCCGATAACGGTACATAACATGTCAACGCCGTGTCGGAACCGAACCGAACAGTCGTTTTCGGATCGACTTCTCATCAGTGATGCGGTGCACTCACGTTTCACGTTTCAAAGTGCCGACGGGTTCGTTTTTAACCGCAGGAATTAACCCAGTGGACGTGAAAAAAACCGTCATCATTATTTCAGCGAATCTTCTCTCTGTTCGTATTCGGCGCGCGCGGGCGTCATAGCGTCAGACAGCGTAGTCTCGGCTTCATCTACGAGTAATCTCTCGCCCACGGCAGCTTTCGGCGCAGACGACATAGTTCGACAGACGCACGCGTCTAGTCACGGCTCACACGTCCTGCTCGCGTTCTCTCGCAAGATCAAGTGGCTTCGTACTCTTTCTGCGCTCTAGCAACCGCACAAGTAGCTGCGAGCTGTGTGCGTGCGGGTATGATGTGCGCTTTGAAGCCGTGATCACCGCCGTGATTGACGCGAAGAGTTACTAATTAATATGTAGTCGAGTGCTCCTTAGCATTGTCGTAGCTGCAGGCATGTCTGCGGCAGAAGATCTGTATAGCCGCGCGAACAGAAAGGGATCGAGAGAGCGAGAGACAGACAGACAGAGAAGCAGACAGACAGGCAGGCGGGCGGGCCGACAAACGGAAGGAAGGACAGACAGACGGACAGGCCGACAGACACAGAGGAAAGGAGCAATAGTCAGAGGGGAAGAGAACGAGAGACGCAGATAAAGAGGTCGACAGCCAGGCATCCAATTGTAGATTGAAAACCAAAAATATCACGCAGCCGATAAACACATGCTTGTACGACACCCACACTAATAACGACAGCAGCAAATACTAGTAATTTTTCACACGTATACGTATTTATGAGCTGTTCGACTTTACAGTTCACTTGAAGCTTTACAAGTTAAAAGATAAATGCCATATTGAAATAAACCATTAAAGGTAGAACCACATACTCACATTCAAGAAAAATTAGCGTAAGAAACAGGTATAGATAAATCAACCTTTAACCATTAACCATCAATTTTGTTAGCTATATATATATACACAAACGCACGAGTTATTTGACAAACTTTGTGAAAATGCGTATAGAAAATTGTCTAATAGACAATTTAAATAAAATCTCTTATGATGTTTGAAAAGAGGCAAAACAAATTTCAATAGAATTTCACTCACAAAATTTCAATGCTATTTGATCAGTTCTTCTTACGAAAAGAGCCCGGACCGCATTTTTTTATGCCTTCATACTAATTACAATCTAAACATAATTACATATCCTTGGACCACCCCAGTGAAGGTATTTCTCCTACATTATCATAAATTGCGTATGTTAACATCATAACATGCTAACATTATTGACAGTTTACATGCCTAAAATATAGACTTGCATCGTGTCATGCACTCGCTACTAACAGAAGTATCTGTCTTAAGCATTTAAGTTCTTACGTGTTAACAAACAATAAAAAACTATAAATTGTCCACATCTGGCTTGATAACTTTCATTCTTTTCGCAAAACACGTAACAACACGTCTACGAAACCACATACGTTGACGTGAATTTTCTCCACCACAGCATGCTGCAGCAACATATACGGTAGTACTTTCTACACGAAAAAATATAATGCATGCAATACATCTACGAACACACATGATAGCTACACGAACAAGAAAAATATCGTTTACGTAGAAAAATATCACCTGATAATTGGCAAATGTATAGCTACACGAACAAGAAAAATATCGTTTATGTAGAAAAATAACACCTGATAAATGTCAACATAATCTCTTCACCAGAAGCCCTCGAGGGAGGAACTTTGAGTAGGGGAAGGGGCCCTGTTCATCCCCTCACAATGCTTCTCTATCTCAGAGGTTACCTCCGTACGCAGCCTATCGAAGTTGCGCGAGGCCGATACGCATTTTTCGCTGAGCATGCGGAGATGTGCGTGCCTAGATGACAGCCCCCGGCTTCCCTGCAAGACTTCTGGGTCCCGTAAAGACTGCTTTGGCCGGACACCGAGTGTTTCTGGGAGCCACGGGACCGACTGTATTAAACAACAAATTAACAAAACAATCCTGTCTGTAAAGGGCACTTCTAAAATCCACTCTCTTAAAGGGCAGTTCTACAGTGAAACCAACTACAGAATGAGCACATGTACATAGATGACATTGTTAGGTTTTCTCTATGAGGCATAGATAGTATGAAATTTACTTTAACTATATCTTCGAAATATTGCTTTAATACTTACCTTAGATTTATTATGACTTTGGGCAGGCTTCTGTTTATTGAAGGGCCGACGCATATCAGTTCTTCCTGTACCTTCATAGTATTCGTACCTGCCATGTAAACCAAGCTAATTATCATGCAATTACACAGCCTCCTTACAACCTTTTCGATGAAACCCTTACATAATTCAAGCTTGGCAAACGAAAAAACACACGCTAACATATTTTATGCAAACATGGTTGCACATAAATTGAGCTTTATATGAGCATATCTCCCAGCATTTATTTTCACGTCCAGAATGATTTGGTTTAATTAATTCCACTGTGATAGATATCTTTTCACCATATTAAAAACTAGATTTTTTGCCAAACATGAGGTATTTCAGACAAATTCACCAGAAGAACCAATCATATTTTGGCATTCGTGCTTGGTCAAAAAATAAACAAGAATCATGAGTAATTGGAAAAGTTTGGAGCAAGAATGTCTATTGTTTCTCTAGAATTCTCTACATGAAAGCAGTCAGCTGAATTAAGGATTAGTTTCACGTAAACACATCTCCTAGTTAAGAGAAAAATGACGTGTACCTATAGCCATACATCTTGCACAGTTGACGAAAAAGCAGCATTTTATTATCCATGTCTGAACTATAGCTCTCTGTCGTTGTAGTCACACCAGCAGCGCTCATATTTTTCTGTCAAGGAACAAGCATCATTCATCGATAGGCGATCAATTATTTGCTACAACTTTTCCTTCATTAGCACTCTCTTCCCCCTTCCTCACTCTCTTCTCCGTTTGCCAACTTGCACTACACCGGCACGTGCACAGAACACAGTCAAGTTCTCAAACTTACAGCTTACCTTGCTATTGGCGACATAATAAACAAACCCAGTAGAGGTGCAACCAAGGCTACGTTCCTCTGTACAGACCTGGGGTCTTCTATTGGCTCTTAACCTTGTCTTACGCTTTTGTTGAACAGATTTCTATAGAAAACAAAAGTAAGATCAAGGTGTAAAATTCATGCTGCGACAGTAGAGTAGATACAGAACAGAGAACGCATTAGCAGGGCATGAAACAATATGTGATCCTCAAAAAAAGAGGAAAAAATTATAGTCGATAAAAAAAGATTATGTAAAACTGTACTCTTATCCAATGTTATCCGTTCCAAGTACAGACAACAGCGTAATGTGGGAAGAAGATGATAAGAAAAACATTTTCATCTAAACACCACTAGTGTATGTTTCCCATTATAATGGCATTAAATTAAAGCATATTCAGCATTATAGCATTATGAGCATCGTGCAATGATTCTGCACTCACACGTGCACGCATTCCAGACTGGCGTAAATCACATGCAAGGACTCTCACGTTATGGTGCGTTAGTGTTAACAAGAGCCGCAGAGCGTCTGGGCTCATCTGAGGTCTGTTGCTACGATTATAAACGTAAAATTTCAGTCGTGCGTAGTACCACATTTGTTAGGCGCAGATATGCAGACACGCAGTTGCGTACACATCATTGTTAGGACACGCCCACTATCGCAGATGGAGGGTAGGGGGTGTCATATATCATATGTTGCGCTGTTTTCTTACGCGTATGGATATGGCTGTGTCTGGCGGTAATGAGTCGGCGCGGGAGTTCTGCCCGCCGTGCGTGAATAAAGATAATGCGTTTACCTAATGTCTTACGCCTTCTCGTGCTATGCATACTAAACATTACATGGTGGCAGCGGTAAACCAGCCGTGAGATGACAAGAGTGACTGGTGAGTCGGATTCATGCGTTTTCCCGTCATGACACGGCATATTTAGACAACACGGTGACTTTTCGTTCGGTGCCTCACGGCTTCGACAAGTACAGTGCAGATACACGCCGCTGTATACACACGCGAGCGACTCCGTGGTGAAGTCAGATTCTACACGCCGATACAACGGATGGCAGCACTGTCCAGCAACACAGGCAGGCGCCGCTGTGTGTGACAGAAATGCAGGGACTTGGATACGCACCTTGTACACACGTTTAAGGTGTTCTGGATTCTACATTGACTGTTACAATATAGGGACTCGACCCCATTGTGCTGTGCTATCCTGTTGAGCTGTATATATACCTCCTGTGAGACAGTATGGGGGAATTATCTGGCATCACACCA
>NW_014577139.1:134051-144949 GCF_000485595.1 Priapulus caudatus | reverse complement strand
AAAAAAAGGTTGAGAAGCACTGCCTTAAGTTAAAGAGGGAATGATTCCCCTTCTTTTACACCTCTTGACCTTTGACCTTTGACCCCCAGCTTCGACATCCCAACTCGTTTTCGGATTACTCCCCCACGTCCCGAATATCGTGACCGTACGTCGAGCGGTTAAGATTTGTGCCCAACTGTTGACGGACGCACGGACGCACGGACGGACGGACGCACGGACGGACGGACGCACGGACGATCATGCGATTCTACAAGCTGCATCTGACTATGTCAGATGAGCTAAAAATCAATCAATCAAAGACTTTTGAACAGCTTAACCGACTTCCTGCCTGGCCACACACGGATTAAAGACCTACATGGCATGAGCTGTTAACGTGATTTCTAAAACAAACCCTCTAATGACATTGCTAGCAAGTACTTTAGTCATTAATGAAATATAGGTGTAGGGGTACGTACACAAATGCCTTGGTCTTGTTTGATATTTGATGGTAGACAGGTGTTACTGAACGATTTCCTGTTTAAGTGCACATAATAACACGTCTATACATGTAGAGATTTATGCCTAACCTGGAACTACACACACAGCACCTACATTCCACATCAAGTATTGAGCATTAGGTATGCTGTGAGAGCAATGACTGCAAAATCAATAGCAGGCAGGACCCCTTTAAAAAATTTTTGCCAGTTTTCATGGAAATCTACATATATCAACTTTATGAGCTTTAATTCTCTTATTTCTCGAAAGAGTGACAAAATAACAACATAGTTTATGCCTCTTCTTTGGGTCAAAGGTTAACGGAACACTCTTCTTCCCATTTTGAGAGCAGAATGTAAACTGAATAGTCTGCGAGTAAGACCGTTGATTAATGCCTGATATCTGCCTTTATGATATGATTCCTGATATGAGACTGAGCGCTCCCTTCCGTATGCATGATGACCATACTTCGGGCAACACTTCGAATAAAGACCCCACAGCTACTGCTAACTTCTCCTCCTCATATACAAGCAAAGATGCGCATCGGATGCCGACCACATCTGTGCCTATCCGTGTTTTGCCTAACTTCACGAAACGTAGAATCACGACAGGAAAACACGAGCGTACCTTTGCAGTCGGCTCTCTTCTCCCATTGGCATCTCCGGCCGTGGTTACTCTTCTCTTCTCGACATTGTCTTGCACGACGTTCGGCGGCGACTCGGCGGCCGAGAAGATGAACTGACGATGGGGAGATGCGAGGTGTGGGACGTAACGGCTCGGGTAGAGCAGACGCGCGGGACGAATCATGACAGCCGCGCGCGCCGGTGATGTCGCTGCTCGATGGGCGTCGGCTGCACCGTTGGAAACGCCCCCTGGTGCTATGCGACTGGTGGCCGATGGGAACGGGTCTGGCCGCTCAGTCGAAAACCGCTTGCGTGCAGCAACGGCGCCGTCTGGTGGCGAGCTGTCAGTGGACGGGACCCTCTTTGCGGGCAATGGCCGCTGCATCGCGGGAGTGGGGGACTTTAGCACTGTGTATGGTGGCGACCTCTCTGTGCCCGCCGGGGAAAGGGTGCCGGGATCTCTCCGTGGGACAAACCTGACTGCGTGGGCACCACTGCTTACACTCTGCTGCATCGCAGCTCTGTCGCCAATCGTTAGCTTTGCGAGAAAGCAGCTGGTGATATCTTCGCGCTGAGCCGGTGACCTCCTGACGGCTCCCGGTGAGCCTGCAACCACGGCGGCCGAGGGACGTGTTCCAGGTGGAGCCGGTTGTTCCACGAGGTCCCACGCCGTCCCGACCTTCATCCCCCTGACAAGTGCTGGCGAGGATTTCTCCCACCCGACCGCAGGGTCGCTGCGAGTGCTTGCTGATGCTCTGCTTTGCTAGGAAAAAAACACCTTTAGTTTGCCTACCCAGTGAAAACAAGCACTGAATACAGTACCAAGAAATAACCACATTCAGTCTACATACTGCTGGCTTATAAGCATAGGCATAGATGAGGTGTAATTACCTATACACGTCCGAATAAATACCAATAAAGATTAAAATGCCTTGATGGAAATACGAGAATAATTCTGTATGCGACTGGTGATCGATAAAAAAGATATTTTACACAGTTATACCACCATTCGGAAAATGATATGATGAATGAAAAATATCGTTATCGAAATGTGCGCTCATACACCTATTTGTATATTATAAAAGCTGCTGGTAAATCTAATCAGAGGCAAATAACATCCACTCGAGGTTTAGCATGCATGCTCACCTTCTGTTTTATGCTACATCCCTAGAGTTTGTCTGCTTGATATTTAAATGTGTTCGACATTTATGTTCACTGCCTATTCGAATGACTTTTTATGCTCACTCGCTCAATTTCTATAAAGCACAACGTTTTCAAAGCATACGCAGCAACTATAACCCCCGATCATTTTCTCTTCAGTGCAGGTGTGGCTAGAATTGCAGCTGCACGCAGAATAGAACAAACGCGTTTGAATCAGCCAGAGGGAAACAAGTGGTCATCTGCTGGTCGAATTAGAAGCACAGATGATCTTCATGACTAGATATTTAGAATAAGGAAATAGAACAAGCCCATTTACTAGTAAATGACTTTGATGTTCCAATAATAACAGCTTATATATGCGCTGATAAAAATGCCTCGACTATAGCTTACACAACCATGCCAACTTTAAACTTTTACCTCTGCACCCCTAGATGTCAAATCAAAAAAGAAAAAGGCAGTGGGTATAAAGAAGCCATCAATGTACAATAACTCCAAACAAAGATGGTAGTTACCAAAGTTACCACAACAAAGGGATCGAATTGGTATTTAAAACCGGATGCAGGCGCGGATTTAGGCCGGTTTGCACCGGTTTCCAGAAACCGGTCACAGTCCTCAAAATTCACCAGAATGCACCAAATATAGCCTAATTTTTAAAAATTCCCGGGGGGGCATGCCCCCGGACCCCCCTAGCTGCAGAAGAACATATGGAAACTGGTCACCCAAACCCTCTGGATCCGCCCCTGGGATGTAGTGATAGTACACTCAATGTGCCCTAAGCTTCGTACAGTTATCGGTTTATGGCATGCATCCAAAAGAGTTCCAAGAGAGTTGCTGTTCTGTTGTGGGTAAAGGTGCGAGTGTGATGGTAGTACTAATTAAACAATTCTTAGAAACAGCAGCGATTTGCGCATGCCATGGCCAGCACTCCGATAAGGCAAGAGCGAACCCATCGAGGGCTCAGCTACAGCTTTACTGCTGTAAAATTCACCTTCAACTTGCTCTTCATTTTATCCCTAATCTCCAGCAGTTGGCGAGAGAGCAATTGATACTTCTGGCATGCAATTCCAAGTTCTGAGCTATCCTGCAGGTGGAAAAACATTCAAACACATGTCACCAATGCGGCATTCTAACCACTGCAACGTTTACATACAGCTACTGATGACATTTTACAGCTGCCTCATCGGCTATCCACCATCCCTTGTTTGCAAATTGTTTGCCAAAGTTGTTTATTTTAGTATTCATTGCATCTCTATTATTGACAAAGATAGCACCAATATCCATTGCACGTCTAGGCCCAATTCGTACAACAGGCACACACACAACGATGCTAGAGTTACAGTATGGGTGACGTTGATAATTACAAAGGTACAGTGCCGCTTGCAAGAACAAGTGCCGCGGAGCGACAGCGCTCATCTAACGTCTACTGCGGTGACTCTGTGGTGGAGTGGTGGGATTCTAGTAAACCATGTTAGTCCCAAATGTGTTCACATACGTGCCGAAACAGTGGAAGGCACAGGGATGGTATAAGGAACCTTCTCAAAGGAATGTTTGTTGGGATCGTTATGAAAGTTGCCACGAGATGGCGCGTACGTTTAAATGTCTTAAGATTAAAGATGGAAGCTCCCATCGTACATAGTAGCAACAACTATTTGCAAGACGCAAGACAGAATTGGTAAGCACTCATCCATTTACCTACGCAAGCCTACAGGTTGAAATAGAGAGCTGCCACCTGTAACTAATTAATGCAGGCAAAAACTACACAGTACTATCACTACTACATGCACAGGCAGTGACCACTGGCAGTGGCATAAGTTACATGTAACACACTGACAGTACAGAATGCCATAGAAATTATACGATTTAAGGAGCATAAACCTTCTTCAATCAAATTTAGCTTTTGAAATTTCACTGTGACATTGTAGATTCATACATCCAGGCATGTATAGATTCTACTAGCAAACCAGGCAGTCAAATTCTTTCTAACAGTAAACAAATCCATGTTTAACCCTCCTCTTGAGGGTCAAAAGGTTATCCGACACTTACTCTTCGCATGTCAGCAGAAAGTACATTTCATGGTCCTTTCAATAAAGCCATAAAAATGCTAGGTCACCGCTGAAACAAAAAAGTTTTTCAATCACTCCGTCAGACCACGTCCTAAAAAAATGTCTCAAATCTGCCCTGTGCCCCATTGACCTTTGACCTGTGACCTCCAATTTCGGCACAGTGGTGGCTTTTCCTACCATGATGCTATACACCGACTATCATGAGCCTAGGTCGAGCCGTTTAGATTTGTGCCGCAATTCTGCATTTCCTCCCTATACCGTAAGTTAAGGAGGGAATGTTCCCCCTTCTTTTACACCTCTTGACCTTTGACCTTTGACCCCCAGCTTCGACATCCCAACTCGTTTTCGGATTCCCCCCCCCCATGTCCCGAATATCGTAACCGTACGTCGAGCGGTTAAGATTTGTGCCCAACTGTTGACGGACGGATGAACGCACGCACGGACGGCCGGACGATCATGCGATTCTACAAGCTGCACCTGACTACGTCAGATAATTAGCTAAAAACCGAGGCAGAATTAAGGGTACTGGAAGAATAACAGAGAAGGAGACAGAGGCTTGTGTGAGAAACAGAGGTTATAAGTTCAATTTCATGTGATGGGTCAGTGAGCATGGGGATGTGCATATACGTACTAGGATATTACCGAATCGAGTAGAACCTACAAATGGGGGTCATAATATACTTATTGCAGGTAGCTGTTCCAAAGAGGTGCTTCCATTATATAACTGCCATGCAAGAGAAATGCTGAAAATATCCTTTATAAAAAGGATGTCATATAGATGTAGCTTCATTATATAACAGCCACTTAAATGAAATGCCAAAAGCATCGTTCATAGATAGGTGTACCTTCTAACTTTCTAAGTTCTATAGAACCCTCACAAATAATACAGGTTTGACTGCAATCGCATGAGCAACAAGAGGGAAATGCGAACAAATACAGGTGGATAGGGCCGATACTCTGGTGGTGGGCTATGGTTAGACTGAGGTGTCTACCCAAGTGATGTGGAAACTACAAGTGCTGGTGCCTGGTGGGTTCAGAGGGGCATGTTCCTGTTGGATCATACATCAAGTTCGTATGTCTCCAGCCCTCTCTGTAAAGCCTTCTCCAGTAAAGAGTCGCTGTCTTCATCGCTGACATCTGTGCTCTGGTAAGTAGTGTTCGGCGGAGGGTCAACAACCCTTAGCTGCCATGATGGCTCAGCCGTCATAGTCTCATTCGTTTGTAAGTGTGCAGCCATAGCACCTGCAACACACTACAATAGCAGAAGAACAATTACAACTTATTTGGAGAGTGATAGATTGAGGACGAATCAAAGTTAAAACTAATGCTGCTGCAGCATTACTGCTAGCTAGCCCAATGGATATTGCTGCTGCAGCTGCTGCCACTGTCACCATTGCTGCTGCTATCGCCATTGCTGTTGCTGCTTATGCTGCCATCGTCATTTCTGTTGCTGCTGCTGCCATCGCCATTGCTGCTACTGTTACTGCTGCCAACAATTTCTTTAGTATTTACAGAGAGCAATATCACACATATTATTAGTACACCATGAGCTGCTTAATTACTGCACTTATTAGATGGAGAAAAAAGAGAATCAGATGGGAGAGGAAGAGTGAGAGGAAGAGAGAGAGAGAGAGAGAGAGAGAGAGAGAGAAAGAGAAAGAGAGAGAAAGAGAGAGAGACAGAGAGAGAGAGGAAGAGCAAGAGAGCGAGAGAGTGGGTGAGTGAGAAAACAAGTCTCTGAGCAATACTAAGAGAGGAAGATAGGGTGGGGGGGGGAGATAATAATGAGAAGAAATTAAAAGACATATTTGATAAATAGGTAGTTAATAATATAATTAATGAGAATTGCTCACCTCTTTTTCTAGTGCATTCTCTTGCAGCCATTCGCTCGCAACTTGCGTTGAAATGCGTTTCTTCAACCATGAAAATTATGCACATTTACACACATACAAGAAAATAGAGAAGAGGCTAGGTATATGAACGTTTGCCCAACAAATTCATATATAATACTCTATTTAGTTTCTGTTCAAAATGTATGTTCTAATCTATATGTATTTAATTTAGCAAAAGTATTGTACTAAAATTTATCAGTTAGATGGCTCACCTTGGCTTTTTTGCATTTCCTTAAATCTTTTTTAGTAAGCATATCATTCCACATCTCATTGCAAGTACTATCCATTAATGCTGTAGAGTAATGTATCAAAAATAATTGTCAGGTTATAGCTGTTTTTATATTAAAAAGGCATAACATGGTTGCAATTACGGGATTCTTTTCCCAGCAAAACGAGAGATCGTGTCTAAACTAGGAATTAATGAACAATTTTCGGGTACCGGATAAAAACGAATTAAAGAATTAGAGACTCAATTACCCTAATGAATTATAATACATCCCATTCAATTATATTGAAAATTCAAGAACTATATTGCTTCCTTTTAGATAATGAAATTATAGCAATTATAACAATAGCGAGCAACCTTGACTGTGCTGGGTACGTGTCTGCAGATTGCCGGACTGTAAATGAGAGGAGAAACTGAGTAGATTGTTTCACTGAGCTTGAAAGCTCTAACTGCACAGTAACATATATGTAACCTAACTGCTCTGTACAACTTCATAAATTATTTGCTAGAGCACAGAACCCTGTAACTAGCCAGCCGATCCCAGCTTGCGACTATGAAATCTCTGGATCTTCATTCGTGTTCAAAGCACTACATTGAACAGAAAGTAGCCCAATGACATTGAAGCAGTGAGAAACGTGGGAGGTAGTAGCGGAAACATATTACAGAACCAAATACGATCAAGTTATATGCCTTAGCTTGAAGTTAAAAAATAACAGCCAATATTTTTAGAACTTAAACCTTATAATAATACATAATATAACATGATGTAATTAGATTATGACCAATGCAGAAGTTCAGACAATAATTCACAAGTTAAGATTTATTTACAGATACTCCAGCACCCATCACAATATTTACCCTCTCTATTACATGCCTGTGAATCATGTGAGATGAAATAAGAATATTCACAAACTATATATCACATTAGAAAGCATAACAAAGGTTTATAAACTTTAGTATAGGTCCATAATGAGCCTATATCATGCATGATGATCGGAATTGATATTAGGATCAAAGCTAGTATGTGTTGACACCATTTTAGTTAAAATTAACATCCTCATGTGCAACTGCATACATGTGGCCTATACGTGTAATTTCAAAATATAAGTCGTCTGTTAACTGTCACCAACTGCAATAATATTGCAAATATGGATATGGATATGGATATTTCAGTTCCACCTAGGCCTATATATAGTGACCTAGCAGTAGGGCACGAAGGGTCGTTGTCGTATAATGGCGTATAATATGTACCCGAGGTAACTATTTGATATGGTTAGGGTTAGGGTGTTAGGGTTAGGGAGTAGGCGTAGGCGACATACTCGCCGACACCTCGGGTACATATACGACAACGACCCCTTCAGCAGCAGTAGGTACAGTAAAATGAATTATGCCCTTGGTTTGCAACAATAGCAAATTCCTACATATTTATCATGAATCTACATCAGCATGTTTCAGTAGCTGGTCACAACCTATTAACCAAGTGGACACTTAGGGAAATATAGGTTTTATCAGTTTTTAGTATCTGGCTAGAGTTATGTTATATGCCATCGCCAAAGTGGCCTACAAGAATGTAACTTTAAGAAATTCCTATACATCAAACTTCAAAGGTTCAATTGGAATTGGGCTACTGCATAAGGGCGAGCTCTACAAGCACAGGCACTTGAAACGTTTTAATAATAATGAATGCAAATAATATATAATTTTGACGTTTTAATGTTTGTGCACATGCAGCGGCATTCGTCCGGTGAAATTGTGTTGCAGAGGAGCATCTCAATGGCAATTATAGAAATTAAGTTGTTACTAATGCTCATAGGGTCTATATCCCGGCCCCAGGGTACTGCCGGAACGTACCCTGGGTACGGTCCGGTATACCGGAACGTACCCTGGTAACTATCTATGGTTAGGGTTAGGGTTAGGGTTAGTTAGGGTTAGGGTTAGAGTTAGGGTTAGGGTTAGGGTTAGGGTTAGAGTTAGGGTTAGGGTTATGGTTAGAGTTAGGGTTAGGGTTAGGGTTAGAGTTAGGGTTAGGGTTAGGGTTAGGGTTAGAGTTAGGGTTAGGGTTATGGTTAGAGTTAGGGTTAGGGTTAGGGTTAGAGTTAGGGTTAGGGTTAGGGAGTAGGCGTAGGCGACTCACTAGACTCGTTAGTGGAGTATAGGCGAGGTACGGTCCGGCATATTAGATAGTAGTATTTAGTACCAGGGTACGTTCCGGTATACCGGACCGTAACCAGGGTACGTTCCGGCAGTACGCTGGGAGACATAGACCCTATCGATCAGCGTTACTAATAATAGCCGAAATAGAATAGAGAAATATTATTAAGACTTTGGTAGTAAACACATTTCGTGTTTATTTACCATCATTTTATTATTGCAACGTTCCAAGTTGTGTTGTTATTCATTTATCCTCCTGCTTCACGAGGTCATGGTCACAATGGTGCAGGCCCTGCAGGGCCCGGAGGGTTAAATTAAGGATAGAGAACATGGGTCCCAATAAAACCAATGTCACTTAATTACATCAATATAAATATAATATTACATCAATACAATAGGTTAGGGTTATGGTTAGGGTTAGGGTTAGGGTTAGGGTTAGGATTAGGGTTAGGGTTAGAGTTAGGGTTAGAATTAGGGTTAGGGTTAGGTTTAGGCACATTGGTTTTATTGGGACCCATATTCTCTATCCTTAGGCCCGTCCCTGCAACCCAGGGTAGGGGGGGGGACGTGTACAAAAACATTGCGAAGGCATAATATTATAGGTCCCTGTTGATTATATGCTAATAAACGACATGTATATAATGCCTGATGGTTATTTTCTTTGAAATTTAATTTCAGCACAAACAATAATGTATGCAGTTCGCGTACGCCAATCTTAACTAAGGATGACATATCCTACTCATGAGATTCACGCGGCGGTTGCGTTGCGGCATGAAAACTACAAAGAGCGCCACCTATATGTCGTTATCTAATTTAATGATATATTATCAGGAGTAAGATAATACAGTAAAAACCCGCGTATAAGAACATAGATTTTAAGAACATGTTAGGCTAAAATTTCCCATTTAGACTCCTTTACATAAGAACCTGTTTTAGGCTAAGATTTTATAGTAGGTTCTTAATTTTCCATGCAGATGAAGACTTAAAAAGAAACACAGGTAAAATAAAAAAGAGCTCAACAATATCGATGCAATAACAATGCCAATGCCAATGCCAATGCTCAACAATAACAATGCCAGCACTCTGGCATTGTTATTGAGACACAGTACTGCATTATTTACATATACAGTAAAAACCCGCATAAAAGAACACGCGTCGATTAAGAACACTCAGGCTGAAATGCGGTCAAAAAATTGCATATACATAAGAACACATTCAGCCTGAAAATACATGTATTTGTATTGACATCTCAACCATAAAAAACAAACATGTGCAACAACTAAACTCTCCATATAACACCTTACACATAACACTACTGTACTGGTAACACATGCATCACAGTCACTAAGCCCGCGCATAGCGCGGGTTTCAGCTAGTACATATTAAAAGTAGAAACAATTAAGAACCTTTTGAGCCTAATTTTTCAGTAAGCACCATTTATATAAGAACATGTTGAGGCTAACTTGGAAAAATCTATGTTCTTATACGCGGGTTTTTACTGTATAGGATATCCTATCCTATATCATCCTATATAATCATCCTATATAATCATCCTATATAATAATATCCTATATTATCTTACTCCTGATATTATCAGGAGTAGATAATAGGGATAATAATTCCCTATTATCTACTCCTGATATTATCAGGAGTATTATCAGGATATTATCAGCCTTCTTTATCTGCTCTTGATATTATGTATGATTTCTCCGTGGTCGCCCCCCGCCGGTAGCACACAATTCCCACTAGCGGAGGCCTTCGTTACGGGTTTTGAGAGCTTGCCTCCACCGCACAGTCTGCCGACGAAAAATAACCAGTGCTTGACACCTCAGTAAGTTCTTGTTCGTCTATAGGTTTGTTGGTATATGTATAAGTGCGCACGCGCGTGCGTGTGCGTGTGCGTATCTGTGTGTGCGAGGGTGCCTGTATGCGTGCGTGCGTGCGTGCTTGCTTGCTTGCATGAGTGTTGTGTGTGTATGTGCGCGCGCAAGTCTGAAAGCGTGTGTGTGTTCGTTTGTATGTGTGTGTGTCACTAGCGGATTAAGGGCGGGGCAACAGGGGCACGTGCCCCGGGCCCCCCACATTTGGGGCCCCCCACATTTAGAGTATCCTAAAATTTACAAAACTGTCGTAATTGTGATCCACAAAATTCTTAGCATGTAACGTTGAAGTGATGCGTTTCCCATGCTGTTTCTCTGACTGAATTTTGCTGTTCAGCTAAAGGGCACTTTCCCTAATACCGAAATTGCTCTGAGAATCTATCTTTCATTGATGGTCTCGAATTGTAGCGGTGAAAGGTCATTTTTAA
>NW_014577139.1:108435-131469 GCF_000485595.1 Priapulus caudatus | reverse complement strand
CATTACAAGGTATTTACAAGGCATTTTATATAGAAATTAATGTACGTGACAGAAAATTGTATCGCTCTAATAACTGTTGAGTCAGACGATGAATTTACACAAATAACATATTTCTCAACTAATATATTCGGTTAGGGATATATGCGATAACCCTCTATCTCTCTATCTATCTATCTCCCTAAGGCACACGCAGGCACAAGCAAGCAGCGAACGGAAGCAGCAAGGCATGGTTTCTAAGTATAATTATTAAGAACTTTAGTACAGTTAAATTGTTCACAAATAGGTACAATAAATGCGAAGCGTAAACTCCACTTCAACATATATTCCGATTTGCCTAAATTAGAAGAGCAAAATAAGGCATTACAAGGTATTTACAAGGCATTTTATATAGAAATGAATGTACGTGACAGAAAATTGTATAGTAGTAACAAGATTTTGGTATTACCGTCTTCGTATCAAGCAAATATTTTATTATTTATTATTATACCTTGTTCCTTTTTATGCGTTTTTGGGGTTGCGCTCTAATAACTGTTGAGTCAGACGATGAATTTACACAAATAACGTATTTCTCAACTAATATATTCGGTTAGGGATATATGCGATAACCCACAACTCATTTTGGTGTCTCGCCGCGCATGTTTGTACACTTAAACACACGTCTGGGCAAAATACATACATAACATCATGCAACTGTATGTGCATAAAGGTCCGTGTGACCTCGGTATGCTCAGTAGCCGCCATTGCTGACGTCCACGTTATCAGCTTCAGCTAGACACGCGTGGTAGCTTCGGATAGCTTTATTCACGAGTCCTTGCGCTTCCCCACGACCTATATGTCAACTACATGAGCCATGTATCCATACCGGCCCCTATCCACCTTCGTTACATTCTTTGCTCATAATCATCATCATTACATTTTGGTGGTGATCCGGATCCAATTAATTATTTAATTAATTAATTAATTAATTAATTAATTAATAAAAAATTCACATTGAGAGAATTCAGCTGCCTTGGCGGAGGTCTGTGCTCTCCGAGTGCTCTAGTTATCAATGTGACACGTCGTTGTCTTTGCCCGAATACGCGCACGACTTTTCGCCAAAGCTGTGTACATCATTTGTTCGCGGTTTGTTTACCGTTAATGATCGTAACCGTCGCATACTCCTGTGTTATCAGCATTCTGTGTACAACTCTGCTATCACGCGTGTTTGTATGGTGTGTGTTGTCCGCACATGAATGTTTGATCCCGACCGCAAAAGTATATGAACTAACGAGAACCAGAACAGCTGACAAATACAACAAGATTAGGATTTAAAATACACAAATTCTCATTTATTTGACAAAAAAGTTATTTAACAAAAAATCGGATTAAATACATTGAACAATAAATTGTCGTGTTATTATACCAACAAAATTACCAATCATGAAATTATTATTTCGTATCTTGATTTCATCATCATTATTTACAAGCTAGCGGCGGCAGCTCCCTGCTATGCGGCGAAGGGCGGCGGGGTAGCTCTCTGGAGGCGGCGGGCGGTGGACGGCCCTGTGACAGCTCCTCCGTGGCGGCGGCAGCTCCCTGCTATGCGGCGGGGGGCGGCGGGGTAGCTCTCTGGAGGCGGCGGGCGGTGGACGGCCCTGCGACGGCTCCTCCGTGGCGGCGCAGCTCCCTGCTATGCGGTGGGGGCGGCGGCTATGTAGCAGCGGCCGTATCGGCTGCTCTGTGGGGTGGAGATCCGTCAGTGGTTCACAGAATCTGCGCTCTCCTGCAGGGTGTGCCCCGAAAACTGGCGACGTGCACAAACAAGGACAAAAAGACAAAAGGACCAAAGACGACAGAAGGACAGACAAACTTTCACTCGCAGCTATCACTCGCAACTATCACACACTGCACCCTCCTGTGAGCGTATACGGTCGTGAGGCTTGCTAAACGCAACTTAATAATACCATAGCGATATTTATTTCCTACCCAGTCCTAGCCGCCCGGCTGTCCAAATATTCGTTAATAATTTCGATATTGTCAATGTGATAATAAGGCCGAAGTCTGTCCATGTTTTTGTGACTGAATTCGGTGGTAAGTATTCGTCAAAGAACCTATGATTGATAGGAAAACCTAGAGAACCTAGGGGTCTATAGGGGTCATATACTCAAGATCTGACTATCGTATCATCCAGAGATACAAAACTCTTGGCGGAAGCAAATTGTATTGCTTTCAGACAATACAGCTATGATATCCAGGTCTAATCATCATCGAGTTACTCCCCAGAGCAGACACCTGCTCGACCCCCCTTTACGGACATTGAGGGTGATCACTGCTAAGAGTGTTTCACGCCCTCAGTGGTTCTTTTACGTTCCCATTGCAGGAGACAGACCCGCCATATGTTACGTGGTCACCCGGGCCACGAAGGATTCACAGTCCACAATATGATGCCAGGTGTTGGTAATTAAAAACACCTTCAGAAAATTTTACTGTTCGTTAGGTGTTGAACTCACAGCCTTCACCGTGAAAGGCGGGCAAGCTAACCACTATTACATCGAGCATCAGGGCCTTATCGGATATTTCTCGGATAATTCTTTCAATACAAACAGCTTAGTTTCATCTACACTTACCTCGAAGTGTCGGTGGAAGCTGTATCAGAGTAGATGGGGGAAATTAGTCAAAATTTACCACTTAGCCATGTAATTTTGTGGCGGGAAGTGTCACCTCGTCATTTACGGACATCAATAAAGCCACGCCATGCAGGGATGCCTTAGCCGGCTGTATGCGAGATGCAAGCTCTCGCCATTGCTATACATAACAAAAATGCGAAATTCTGGCCAATTGCCCCCAACCATCCTAAATCCATGAGAGCCTCACAGCAGTTTTCACGTGACATCGCCCCATATAGTGTACTGATATGGAAAAGAACATTAATGGAGTAGATCGGCCTGTCACAACCAGCAAATTCTCTGAAATATAGTGACGTCACATGAAATGATTAGAAAAATTCACAATGTTTTAGAAGTGAATGCTGGAAATATACTAATGTTAAGGCTAGCAAATATCACACAGGTAAAGAATGAAAAGGTAAGATTATATTAGGAATTTCTGGAATAGCAGCATCGTGGTAGTGGGATATAGACAGGAGTGTATGGAATATATAGGCAAGAGGAAACTTAACATAAATGTAGGGAATGATAAATAGGCAAAGGTGAACTCTACAGAAATGTAAGGAATAAACAGGTAAGAGAGAACTGGGCAGGAGTGTAGGGAATAAATGAGCAAGCAGTATTATGAGCAATGTACTCATGTACAATGTACAACTGTTTGAAATATTTGTACAAGTAAATTAATAATTGTTTATAATAAGTATCGTTGCTTGTAAAATTTGTTAGGCATGCTGGTTAGGAATCTATCATGGCTAAGAGCAAGGTATGCACAGAGAGGCAATAGGTTTTTATTGATAACAAGAATTGATGCTTGAGAATATATAGATAGAAAGGAATATTCAATATACCATAATTAGATTATGCCTCAAGTGGCACAACTTTTAATTAGCTAGTTAAATAAAGATTCAATGCGTGCACGCTATGGAAGTGTACTGAAGATTCGTCGACGACCACTAGTCCTGCAGCCAGTCGTACTGTGTTCTGGTCCTGCTACGGAGATGGTCATTGCGCTCTAACGTCAGCGCGCGGGACGCCATATTTGACGCTACGCTCTCTAGCTGTTGCCGGACACCGGCTCCTGGCATAGCCTGCTAGCCCTGCAGCGTCGGTGCAGTTGTAGAGTATGTGTGCACTCATGCAGCTTCAGATGTCGTCGATCGGCACGGATTTCGTTAGTCAGCCACTAATTAGACATTGACTGTGTAGTGATGTGTGATGCTGATGATCGGTGTACGTAACCTCGCTGGCAAGTAATACTCCCAAAAAGCTCCCGTCTTTATATGCTCTTGATATTATAGATCAGATTTTACTACGCACATGTAGGTACTGCTCTGCTAAGGCCCCTTGATATACCAATATGCAGGGATATGACGTGCGCGGACACGTCGTCAAATCACGCTCTGGGGGCAAGAGGTCGCCGAAGTGTCCGCGCCCTATCCTTGCATGTTGGTATAGCCAACGACCTACGGCAGAACGGCACCAATACATTGACGTCGCGTGGGTGCATTTTTAGTTGTGCGCCTTCTCTAGGCAAGCAACACTCTTGATTAATTGCTTAACGTCAGCCCTACATCATTTCCTTTGTTCGCCAGGTCGCCGACGTGTCCGCACCCTATCTCTGTACATTGGTATAGCAAGGGACCTTTGGCAGAGCAGTACCACCACTTTGAAGTAGCGAGGATGCATTTCTAGTTGTGCACCTTCTCTAGGCTTGCAACACTCTAGATTAAATGCTTAACGTCGGCCCTACGTCATTTCCGTGTTGCGGCTGTTAACCTCTTTAATATGATCTGCTGGATGTCGAGTAGGTGCGGGGCCTGTCAGGTCGCTGGAGGTACGATGACATCAGTGACTTCGGGTACTGCAGCGTCAATATTTTCGCAATAAACATTGCTCTTAACAGGTACTAGACATGCGCTTACAGATATCGTTTTGAAAGCGTTAAAATGGCATTATTTCAGACCAAACCATCGTGCAAGCAAATCTTAACGATGCGAAAACGTTATGTGTTAGGTGGGTGATTTTTCTAAGGATAGCTCTTCCCAATTTGCTCGCAGAGTTTTTAATCTGCAATGATCTAAGTGACTTCACCCGTAGATGAGTAGGCATAGAGCTGTAGCGTATAAGTTACACAAGGTTTGAATGAAATAATTTAGGGTAAAATAATTAAGAAGAAGTATAAATTTTGTGTTCACGTAAAAATATATATTACGGCAAAACCGAGTACTTGCTATCTGTCTGATAGAGCCTTTTCATTCAGATATGCCACGCCCTGGAGGAAAGAAGTCCTGCGTGTGATGTGTGTGGATACGCTAGCTCCAAGCTAGGTGATCTCAAGAATCACATGCTCACTCACACAACAGAAAAGCCATATAGGTGTGATATGTGTGAATATAGGTGTACGAGTTCCTGTCATCTCACGATACACATGCGCATTCACACAGGAGAGAAGCCATATGCATGCGATAGATGTGAATATAGGTGTTCTACGTCACATATGCTTAAGTTACACATGCGCACTCACACGGGAGAGAAGCCGTGTAAGTGTGGTATCTGTGAATACAGGTTTGCTCAATAGGATACACAAAGGCACCCACACAGGAAAGAAGCCCCATATACATGTGACAGATGTCAATACAACTGCGCATCCTCTAGTAAACTCAATTCACACATGCGCACTCACACAGAAGAGAAGCCATATAGGTGTGATTTATGTGAATACAGGTCTGCTAGTTCCGGCAATCTTAGGATACACAGGCGCACTCACGCAGGAGAGAAGCCGCATGTGTGCGATATATGTGGACCCAAGTTTACTCAATGCAGTAACATCAAAATGTAAATGCGCACTCGCACAGGAGAGAAGCCATACAGGTATGATATATGTAAATACGGGTCTGCTAGTTCCAGCCATCATTCTTAGGATACACATGTGCACCCACACAGGAGAGAAGCCCCCTGTGTGCGATATATGTGGATACAAGTCTACTCATTGCAGTAGCCTTAAAATGCACATGCGCATTCACACAGAAGAGAAGCCCTATAGGTGTGATTTATGTGAATACAGGTCTGCTAGTTCCGACAATCTTAGGATACACAGGCGCACTCACGCAGGAGAGAAGCCGCATGTGTGCGATATATGTGGACATAAGTTTACTCAGTGCAGTAGCCTCAAGATACACATGCGCACTCACACATGAGAGAAGCCATATACATGTGACAGATGTCAATACAAGTGTACATCCTTAAGTGCACTCAATGCACACATGCACACTCACACAGGAGAGAAGCCATATGCATGTGATATATGTAAATACAAGTGCGCATCCTCTAGTAAACTCAATTCACACATGCGCACTCACACAGAAGAGAAGCCATATAGGTGTGATTTATGTGAATACAGGTCTGCTAAGTCCGGCAATCTTAGGATACACAGGCGCACTCACACAGGAGAAAAGCCCCATGTGTGTGATATATGTGGACATATGTATACTAAATACAGTAGCCTCAAGAGACACATGTGCACTCACACAAAAGAGAAACCATTCACATGTGACAGATGTCAATACAAGTGTACATCCTCTAGTGCACTCAATTCACACATGCGCACTCACGCAGGAGAGAAGCCCCATGTGTGCGATACATGTGGACATATGTTTACTCAATGCAGTAACCTCAAAAAGCACATGCGCACTCACACAGAAGAGAAGCCATAGACGTGTGATATATGTAAATACAGGTGTTCTTTGCTACATTCCCTTCAAAGACACATGCGCACTCACACAGGAGAGAAGCCATGAACTAGTGACATGTGTGAATATAAGTGTATTAAATCCAGTAATTGCAAACTTTCATGGTATATCAGTGCCGAGGTACGATGCCTTGACGTGGCACAACTTATAATTAGCTAGTTAAAGAAAGATTCAATGCGTGCACGCCTATAAAAATGCATTCAAGATTCGTTGATGACCACTAGTCCTGCAGTCAGTCGTACTGTGTTCTGGTCCTGATACGGACATGGTCATTGTGCTCTAACGTCAGCGCGCGGGACGCCATATTTGACGCTATGCTCGCCAGCTGTTGCCGGACACCGGCTCCTGGCCTGCTAGCTCTGCGGCGTTGTGCAGTTGTAGAGTCTGTGTGCTTCACGCAGCTTACGATGTCGTCTGTCGGCGCGGCTTTCGTTAGTCAGCCACTAATTAGACATTGACTGTGTGGTGATGTGTGATGCTGATGATCGGTGTACGTAACCTCGCTGGCAACTAAGCTACTGTTACTGCCAGCTGTCACTTTCATGCGCTGATTGAGGTAGAGTAGAATACCCGGCGATTGGTCAGGCGGTAAGACTGTGCAGTTACGTTTGTTACAGATTCATGCGCGGAAAAATTAGGGCGAACATTGGAATAGGCGGGAATAACCTGCCGAATTGTCAGAACATGATATTGTGAATTGCGCGTGAGCGAAAGTGACTTTGTATTGGTAACAGATTCGAATAAAAAGCACAGTTTAAGCCACAAAGCTACATTTTGTTTACGTTCAGTCACTGTTTCGAGGGGCATTCAAGCACACTCGCATAGGCAGAGATGCGTATGGAAACACAAACATACATATACGTACATCATAGTCTTATATTGTTGAAATTCTACACAGTAGACTAATGTGTCTAATGAGTGAAGTAATACAGAGAGTACATACTCGTATGAGGGTTGATTGATCAAGCGTGCGCACGTACGATAGGGCATATGTTGAGCATTCTATATCTCAAATAATCTTATTATAATCCATGTTGTTTATACGGTACGCACAATAACTTATAATTTGATTCATTTATTGAGGTAATTATTAAAGTGTAGATCATAAATAGAATTTGCAGTAAGATAACTATTGATTAATAAGAGATACACAAAACGATCAAACACGAACAAAACAAAACGAGATACATAGGAAGCTAGCAAAGCTTGGATAGAGAAACATGCTATCAGGAGTGAATAATAGAGATTATTATAGCGAAAGTAGTGAGCTCTTTAGACTATACTATGCAATAAGTGAGATCGAAAAGTCCCGCCGCCATGTCACGCAAGACGAAGAAAGAAGAGTCGGATACAATTCTTCGGATTCGGATTCGGATTCGAATTTCGGATTCGGAAGAAAGAAGAGATAGTCTGGTAGCTTATGCATTCCCGTGGGCATTTAATGATTAAAGCAAGAGACCTATGTTAATATCTTTATAATATAGTATAGAACAAGAAAAATGAAGGTGGCAATCTGGGATATTGCGCAAAACATTATTTTATCAGCGATTTTGTGAAACGCGTCGATCGACAATTTTCCCAAAAATACAATTTTTTAAATAAAAAGACGATTTAAGCAGTTACAAACTTAATTTTGGTGTCAAAATGCAAGGAATGGAAGGATCCACTAAAATAGAAACAATTTATGACCATAATGATGACTTTTTAGACATGGAACGGCAAAAACTATGAAAATGCGCTCAACGAATACTTCGGTTTCATCGTTGATATTGAACATAAATGGCAATAACTTCACAAATGTACAACCTAGTGATCATTTTTATATACCAAAATCAACCTCTATTATTCCCCTGATTAAAAATATTAAAAACATTGGCAAAATGTTTGTTAATAATTACTAACATAACCCACCCCCCTAGTGAAAGTTAATTTACGCCAAAATCGTCATGTGAGTTTTTCTTATATTGAATAAAAGTTCATACCATAAATATGTCTATAGAGTCTTTTCAAAGTCTTATATGTCAAACTGGGAACCCCTGCATAACTCGTCTGGAGCAAATTTAAGATGGCTGCCTATTTTACCATTCATAATATACACACATCGCCGATTAAGATTCATACCTTGTTAAATTACAGTTTCGCGAATAGCATATGCAAATTGCAAAGAGTCATAACAAGTATTCACAATCATAGCTTGTCACTTTATTAACAATTGCCAACTACAAGTATATTTTGTACAATACACAAGCTGCGAAGAGGCATTCTTTACTCATCGTCATCGCTCGATGGTTCATCATCATCATCATCCTGGCCAACATCGTCATCTGGCATGTTGTCGCACCCATCTCCCTCTGAGCAGCTACAAAGTTCCGTGCATCGTAGCCCAGCCTTCCTGCACTTGCAGCGGTTTGATGAACACTTCGTTTTGGCACAGGAGCACCTGTAAGTCACATATAATTGTGTCAAGTCAATGGCGTCAATAGCCATGATTATACAATGCTAATTTATTATGTCAGCACAACCATACCTATATGTATATATATACATAATTTTTTGTACTATGTGTGTCTACATTCAAACATACATATATTGGCCAATGCTATTACCTGACGAGATGAATCACTGCTTCTGGGGCAGGCGGCAGCGTTGTCATGACAGGCCTGTACTGTCCTTCCACCAAATACCAGCCATAGTCATCAGGTGAAGGTAACTCCGGATTTGCCACAACGTCCACGCTCCAAATAAGTGCCTGGTAGTGTGCCCTCATGATGGCTGCACGAAGAGCAGCATGTGTCGGTGGCAGACTCTCTGCTTGCGCTTGTTTCTTTTTGAATAGGTGCCACCTGACGTCTGCAACAGTGGTGAGGTCCATCTTCGGGAGGTACAGTTTGCAGACATAGCGTTCGAGAAGATCCATCTGTGCCTCAGACGGGTTTTGCATTGTACCGAGCTGCCCAAATGCTGCCATCACGTCTGGATCCATATCAACAAAGACTTTCCAGCACTTTCTCTTGCTCATTCCTGAAAATCGCCCAGTGATGTCTGCACCACTGAAAGCATGAAAGCCAGGGAGTGCTGCGACGGTGCTCGAGCCCAGCGCATCAAAGATCGGTTGAAGTGAAATGCTTCGACGCCTCTGCCCTGTTCCGGTTACAAAGTGAACATTTCGACACAGCTCTGGGTATCGTCTGAGCGCCAGTACGAGGACATCAGTGTCTTGAGAGTGGATGCTGATGATAGTAGCACCTGCAGAGGTAGCCTCCTTGGCGTGAAGTATCAGTTTGGTGTCAGCTTCTTCCTGACTACTGGCCAGATGAGAAACGTCTCGATGGTTGCCCTTCGCTTGGTCACGCCATGCCACAATAAGATGTTTCTCCTGAGTCAGTTCATGCTCGAGTATATTTAATGCCATGTACGTTGTTAGCTCATCCTTAGTTTTCACATCTGCGAGGAGCTTCTGCATGAAGACCCTTGTGATTGATCTAGAATCTGTTATATGATAGGCTACAGGGACAGCTTTACCAAGTCTTTTCAGTCTTGTAGCGGACTTCAGGGACCTTGCGACATCATATCGGTCGAAGATCAAATGAACTTCGTCATACTTTCCGAATTTCTGCCAGTGACGTATGAAATGGTTTGCGACATGTCTTTATCGTGTCTGGCTTGTCTAAGGACTGCAACTCGCACATTGCGTCGACGACAACAACATGTTTGGATCCACTTTCATTATTTTGATTCATCGGGCACACGTCAACATCTGGTCGCGTCGATGAGTCCTCGAGGATCGCCATTAGGTCGCTCTTCGAACTGGTATGCAACAGTGCACCATCCGCTGAAAAGAGGGATCTTGGAACAACGGAAAACTCAAAGGTACCTACAGCCTCCTTCAAATTCACATCCGGTCTTGATTTGAAGATAACTATCAATCGAGCAAAGAGTGCTCAGTCTTCTTTGAGTTCAAAAACTTTGTCGTCAACTGCTACTTTTACTTTCGCGCCTGTTGTGGACCACATCTTGAGTTTCAGCTTTTTCATTGGTGCCCACAGATTAACCTGGTTGTTTGTAATTCCTTCATCAACGAATGTTGAAAGGCGCTGCTGACCAATCGCAGGCATGTTTGTGATATCTTGTTGGACTTGTTCAGGCATCACAGCTTTCGTAACCAGATTTATCAGCTGATTTCCGTCTTCTGTGAAAGGATTTGTGAAATTGTTGATCGTTGACATGAGAGCTTGAGCGTTCTGCTCTTGGTGGTGTAGTGCTGACTTTGTGAGTTTATGGTGAAATGGTCTATGGTGTACTGGTATGCCAGCAATCATCTGCGCTTCCTGTGCCAGTCGAGCGAGTTCTGGTGCAATCAAGAAGAATCTTGCTCTTGCGTTGGGGTTTAGTGTGATGCCGACCGATCCTCCGGACACCTTCATTAAACGATTGACTTGCTCTAGCGCATGGTCGGCATGCTCTTGTAGCTGCTCAGAGGGAGATGGGTGCGACAACATGCCAGATGACAATGATGGCCAGATGATGATTGATGATGATGAACCATCGAGCGATGACGATGAGTAAAGAATGCCTCTTCGCAGCTTGTGTATGTACAAAATATACTTGTAGTTGGCAATTGTTAATAAAGTGACAAGCTATGATTGTGAAACTTGTATGACTCTTTGCAATTTGCATGCTATTCGCAAAACTGTAATTTAACAAGGTATGAATCTTAATCGGCGATGTGAGTATATTATGAATGGTAAAATAGGCAGCCATCTTGAATTTGCTTAGCTGCACAGAGTTATGCAGGGGTTCCCAGTTTGACATATAAGACTTTGAAAGGACTCTATAGACATATTTATGGTATGAATTTCATTCAATATAAGAAAAACTCACATACGATTTTGGCGTAAATTAACTTTCACTAGGGGGTGGGGGTTATGTTAGTAATTATTATTAAATGTTTTACAAAATTTTGCCAATGTTTTTAATATTTTTAATCAGGGGAATAATAGAGGTTGATTTTGGTATATAAAAATGATCACTGGGTTGTACATTTGTGAAGTTATTGCCATTTATGTTCAATATCGACGATGAAACCAAGTATTCGTTGAGCGCATTTTCATAGTTTTTGCCGTTCCATGTCTAAAAAGTCTATATTATGGTCATAAATTGTTACTATTTTAGTGGATCCTTCCATTCCTTGCATTTTGACACCAAAATTAAGTTTGTAACTGCTTAAATCGTCTTTTTATTTAAAAAATTGTATTTTTGGGAAAATTGTCTATTTTGCGATCGACGCGTTTCATAAAATCGCTGATAAAATAATGTTTGCGCAATATCCCAGATTGCCACCTTCATTTTCTTTGTTCTATACTATATCATAAAGATATTAAAATAGTCTCTTGCTTTAATCATTAAATGCCCACGGGAGCTCAATTCATGACATAAGAGACCACACTAAGAGCGGCAGTTAATGTAAGCGGCTATGTACTACAGTGTAGTCTCTCCGATACTCCTAGGCCGAGATATTGCAGCGTAATCATGTCTCCCACAGGCCTCAGTAAGAATAATATATTGTAGCGGCGCGCTGATTTGTGCGCCGGAACACGCGTGGCCGGCGCGCGGAACACGCGCCGCGGATACCCGCACGCTCCGGCGGCGGCGGAACACGCGCCGCGGATACCCGCACCGCTCCGGCGGGGCGAACACGCGGCCGCGGTACGCCGCACCGCTCCGGCGGCGGGCGGACACGCGCGCGGATACCCGCACCGCGCCGGCGGCGGCGAACACGCGCGCGGATACCCGCACCGCTCCGGCGGCGGCGGAACACGCCGCGCGGATACACCGCACCGCTCCGGCGGCGGCGGAAACACGCGCCGCGATGGATACCCGCACCGCGCCGGCGCGGCGGAACACGCGCCGCGGATACCCGCACCGCTCCGGCGGGCGGCGGACACGCGCCGCGGATACCCGCACCGCGCCGGGCGGCGCGGAACACGCGCCGCGGATACCCGCACCGCGCCGGCGGCGGCGGAACCACGCGCGCGGGATACCCGCACCGCGCCGGCGGCGGCGGAACACGCGCCGCGGATACCCGCACCGCGCCGGCGGCGGCGGAACACGCGCCGCGGATACCCGCACCACGCCAGCGGCGGCGGAACAACGCCGCGGATACCCGCAACCGCGCGGCGGCGGCGGAACACGCGCGCGGATACCCGCACCGCGCCGGCGGCGGCGGAACAAGCGCTGGGTACCCGCGGGTTACGCGGGGCGTACGGTGGCAGAGCCACTTCATTCAGAGCCACCCATTGCGCGGGTTCTATTCTCTGCTAAGGGCGCCCAAGGGCAGCCTTTAGATTTAGAACGCACCAGCAACATTGTATTACTTTGATGAACCATTGCGTTTACTCTGGCGCGAAGTGGAGCAAGGCCACTGCACGTGCGCGCGCAGATAAAATATGGCGCGAAGTGGCTCAAGGCCATTCCCTGACCATGCGCGCGAGGGATATGGCGGGAAGCTCTGCCATTGGTCCAGAGATATGCTCTCTCAATCCGCGAGTATAAATGTTAACTTTTACCGTGGGAGATAAACTTAGAGAGTAAATGATTGTGATTGGTTGTTGAGATGTGCATTTCAATCCGCGGAAAGCGTATAAATAGGGGACTTTGCCGGAGCAAAGTCAGTATTATTGTAGTATTCAGTATTCATCGAGCAGTCATAATGTAGTATTCAGTATTGATCGAGTAGTAGTATTATTATTATAGTAGTCTCAGTATTGATCGAGCAGTGTCAGTGTCAGAGTGTCAGTAGTAGTATTCATAGAGCAGTTATAATAGGGTAGTCAGTAGGCAGCCAGCTTTATCGTTGAGTTAGGTAGTATGTAGTCAGCTAGAACGTTCAGTGCGAATAGTAATATTAATGGGGGGAAGGAGTCGGGTTTTAAACTGGATATAAACTAGGGCGCATCACTTATATTTGTATGTCACCTCCGCGAATGCGGAATTGTTTGCAAATAAACGGCTCTTTATAAGCCACTTCACGTATTCTCGACTTGTGTCGTATCTCTGTCGAGCTACATCCACGCACACTCAGGAACTCCGCAGACAGCTGTCGAAGAACTGGCGAGTAACGCGGTCGGTCAGAACACAACGCAAAAAGGTACTTACGTCACGAAAGAAGAAGAACGACAACATGACTAACGCGGCACTGGTATACGTAGCCGGGTAACCGGATACGAAGAACCAGAAGAAGCGGAAGTCTAAACACGAGCAGCAAGAAAGTAGGACCATCAACGAACGGTCGTTAAAACGCCACAATATTTGCCGTGAAATTGGACTATTTCCCTCTTTTTCCGTTGTGGTGTTTATTAGCTCTTGATACATATACATATATATACATCAGTACTATGTTATAAAGCAGAATAATTCCTTATAGTAACGATTTAGAACTATTAGTCAGTTTACGGAAATATGAAAGTTCATGTCTTAATTTTAACCGGTGTTGTTACTATCTCTACTACTCTCTACTAATTCTCTACGACAAGTAAGGGGCCTACAGAGTTTGTTAGTAGTTAGTACAAGTACAGGTAGACAGTTATAAGTTGAGTTATCCTTTTGTGTTACTTTGAGATTTGGTAGAATTCTATTGCTTAGTTGTACTGAATATAAGCCCATATGAAGCGGGGTTATGCTAGTGTTAGGATGAACATCTCGTATTTATAAAGGCTTAGAATACCAGGTAGAGGAATGTAGGTTTATTTTTATAACTGTACCTGACAAAACCATGACTACAATTCCACGTTAATTATACACACAGACCACTGGATTCTATATTAACCAGGTGATTCGTATAAGTAAAGTTGGTTTCTAATTTGATATTTAGCAAACGTCAATTTAAAAACATAATTCGTTTGAAAAGGGGAGAGATTGTAGTGTTTAACCCTGAGGTTAGCTAAAACGTAAACTAACCGTTCCACGAAACGTAAACAGAAAAGTAGAACAGAAAACGTATTGCGTATACACTGTGAGGGGATGGCATGAGCTTGTGAATAGAGCAGCATGGTGGTTGGAACGTTTTATTGTGTGAGGTATCGTGACTGTTTAAGTTTAGGTTTTGCAATTTTATTACGTGGCCCTGCATTCGATGCCACTCGACCATTCTAAAATCGTCTCTTCATTATTTTCACAGTTACTTGAAATTGTTTACATAATCCATACTCACGTAGTATCTTTCAACGCTCTGGCGAGATTAATCATGGTACATCGTAACAATAAATTATTATAATAGTCTATTATACTATTCTAACTGCCAGTTATGATATTATAATGCCTACCCTACAAGGGATACAAAGAGAGAGAGACAGAGCCAGCAAGAGAGAGAGGGACGAACAGAAATTGACAGACACCGCGCGCACGGGAGAGAAGCACACAGCTACAGCAGTAGGTGTAGTCGCAACGTCAGTGGTAGTACTAGTGATAGTGTGTGGCAGTGGTAGTGTGAGTGCTTTTGACTTTGCAGCAAATGATTCTCGCAAATTCGCAGATATTTGCATTGGCTGTTTTTTAACCCGTCAGTGTGGGCTCTTGTTGTGTTGCATATGTACTTCCAAAGTCGATCTCTCTACATGATCATCTACATGTGTGATGTCATGTTCTGTATTATTTAAAAGATCCATATCGTTTCAACGGGTCTTCTTCACACAACAAAGGACAGCAGAATTACAAACATGACCCAACGTAGTAGTGTTTTTCGTAACTTTTAACTTTTGACAGGCAGCCATGCACGCAAGCACATAGCTAGCTGTAGTACTACGAAGCAGACAAATACGCACACACGTGCGTATACATGTATGAACGCACGCAGTCACACACCAACGCACGTACGTATACAACACTTATACTTACAAATACTTATACAACACGTGTAGAAGTACAACGTGTTCACACTTTCATTGATATTTCCATTCAACTAGCAAAGAAGAGCAGCTCAATGGAGCTTAACTCTTTCATTCTATTCTTCCTAAAATGCTCGACTGCTCGCTGGCAGCAATGAATCCGTGCGCCGGCCTACGCACTCGGCGCACGGATCCACAGCTGGCAGCGCTGCATACTGTCGTAGGACGTTCCTGCGGTCGCGTGCGCTTTGCTGCGGAACTACGCGCAAGGTCTGCGCTCAGCGCTTCGGATCAACACCTCCTTTCAGCAACGCTTCTCTAGTATCCCGTCTCATTTGGAGCTATATACAGTGCCTATACAACCAATTGAAATGCAGCCTGTCCGGATGCAATTTACTTCTAGCCATAATTCATGAACATAAACAATATGATAACACATACGCTAACCAGAGAAACTCGTATAATAACTATTATGAGGAGTAATACAACATATATAATTACCTTGGTCCAGTATACTTGTGTTTCGACACCCGGTTTGCCCGCAATTCGAACACTTTCTGACCGTTATATTCCCACTCGTACGGCGTCCGTTATTCCCCCAGTCAAAGCCTTTGCTCCCGAGTTGCCCCCCAGTCAGCTCCTCTACATTGGTTTTATGGAAACAGTTCACAGGAGTAATGACAATATTAATTTTACTCCATAGGCCCAAAATGTTGCTTTTCAATCTTTGGGTTTTAACCCTAGTCTATGTAATTTGAATTCTCATTGAGTGGCAGACCTCCCAACCCTTTTTTCCAAGTTTGGCGGAAAATTTTCCGCTTTCTTATTCCATTTCCGCCACTACGATTTTCCCATTTATTTTTCCGCAAAACAGCAATTTCCGTGGATAGCCTTTATATTCAACACTATAAATATTCTTATTATTTTCAACACTAGCGCACTACAGTAAAATTTTAGTTAGGTCCATATTTAAAAGTTTGGATATGGACCAGAAGTGGGCAACAAGCGTGTTTATTTCTCTTTTTAAGGCATACAGAGGCTTGATTTTTCACCTCAAAAATGCTAAAGGCTCAGAGCTTTGCGCCCGGACCTCACCAGGGGTCGTAGAACCGGCCCCTAGACCCCCACCCATTTAGTTCTCGCGCTACGCGCTCGGATTGGCGCTACGTGATTACAACATTTTGCCCCCCAACATTTTTGCTTGCGTTCAGCTTGCCCCCCCCCCTCACCCCACTTTTACAATCCTGATGCCTCTGATTATAACGATGATGTTAACTATTGTTTTTGCACTTGTACTGAGATCCATTTTATTAACAGATTTACATACACCGGTAGAGCAGTGTCGCCTTATATTGAGAGACGCGCAAATAGGAATCATTATCTTACAGTTGCGACGGCGATGACAATGTTGGTTACGACGGCGGTAACGATGACGATTACGACGGCGATGACGATGATGTCAAGTGTGTGTGCCTGTATATGGGTGTGGCCGTGTGGGTATGCGTGCGTGTGCACGGATGTACATGCTTACGTATGTGTGCGCGCCCGCGTGAATGTGAATAAAATTTCGTTATGGTAAATCGTTTGTCAGATACCTAAACATAGGCTTGGTAATGCAAACAGTAAATAAACGTTGGTTTTCAACGTTTTTAGGGAACCATTTCACAACCTTATTGATAAATGTTACGTAGTGGGTTATAACAAGTTTTTGGCAAACGTTTGTTAGGAACCGACATGTAACGTTACGATCAACGTTTACTGAACGTTAACAAAACGATTTTGGCAAACGTTTTTCAATAACTTAAATATAACCTTATTATAAACGTTTTACTAACCGTAATAGAACGTTTTTAGCAAACGTTTTTAAATAACCTAAATATAACTTTACTAGAAACGTTTTAGGAACGTTTGGAAAACGTTTCATTCATACCAAACCATAAAATAACCATTCAAAAACGTTCCGAAAACGTTATGTGTTAGCTGGGTGGTGTGTTGATGCGGCTGGTAGTAGTGGGATGCCATTAGCGTTGCTACAATATCACCAAAGCTTAGGTGGAGATTGGCATAGCTTGTACCAGGTTTTATGATTTTTCTTTCCCAATCCCATCCTGGAAGATTAGTCTCCACCTAATATAAAATGATGAACGCATATTTTATGGCACTTACACGGTCCAAGCCTTTCTTCAGCTCAATGTATCCCTGTTTATTGGAGGTTTTAGGATTGTAGAAAGACGAAATGTACATTGCCTTCTGACCTGCTAGTTTTAGTTTACACCTGATAATCTCGCAGTCCAACTGGAGCTCTGTTACCGGAGGACATAAATGGTCAGAACTTACAGCAATGACTACGCCTCCTCCATGCAGATTTCTATTCGTCCTAAGTACCTGGAAACCTGGTGGGAAAACTTGGTTGTCTGTTATAGAATCATCAATCCAGGTTTCAGTACCTATAATAATGTCATGTTTACTGCTATCAATAAGGTTTCGCAGTTGCGCTTGCTTTATTTTCACCGACTGGAAATTGACGTTTAGAATTCTCAGAGGTTTTCTGGACGAGGGGCGTCCCTGATTAGCCCGCAGTGGAGTTGATACATGCACTGGTTTTACGCGACTTGGTGTTGATCTAACAGACGTGGAACAACAGACAGCATGGAATCTCTCCCTCACAGCACACTGTATTTATTAATTTTGACGTGGTGACGATCAGGTTAAAGCATTGCCCACACGGATATATAGTAGATTCATCCCTCTCTGGACCAGGTTTGGATTGATGTCATTTGACAGGGGAATAAGAACAACGGTGAGCATGAAAAGTACTCTGTCCTTCTTGGTAACTACACACTGCTTAGTCATCTCAGGTCTCCCATGATTTCTCCAGTTATACATGTTGAACAAAGTACTTGAGTATCTGAGATAACCGGTGGATAATCTACATGGTATAATACTGGTGTTTTCCACTCCAGGAGAATGACTTTGGAACAGATAGCACACAAACGAGAGTAAACAAATCAATACAGTTAGCATAAACATTTCGTCACTCAAACCAAGAGCGAATTTACGATGTAAAAAATAGGCTATGTTGACTCTTCATCCAGTTAAGCAACATCGTTTTGTAGCTCCATCACGACAGAACAACCTTACCAACTGATTTAGTGACAAATAAATTGGTATTGAACCCAATAGCTAACCAAAAGACAGTATTTGTTACAAAGGTTTTGGAGAGGACAAGAAAGCAAACATGTCCGCCCAACTTGCGCACTCCCTACCAGAAATTTCAAAAGGATTGATTGGGGAGGGCACGGGAAGGGGTCGTAACAATTGGAGTCAATTACGTATGTCGAAAGTGGCCCCCAAATTACAGCAATTGCTTCGGTGAGATGTCCATCATGTGAAAACAGAATGACTTTGTTAGTATTGTGAAAAATAAACAGCCGAAAATCAAGGCTTGACGATTAGGCAATTACGGGAAGTTGGAACATTAAATAGGATGTTGCAAATTGGCTTCAGCTCTGAAGGTATGTCGGACCCGACATTCGTTAAAGGCCTGGCGAAGCCATGATTTGTGTGCGTGTGTGCGTATACGTGCACGTCTGTTTGTGTGCTTCCTTGTTGCTGTTCTAAAACAACATTCTACATGATAAACATTTAAGTAAATAAAATATGATTCATTTTCAAAATAAAATAACAAAGCGTAGAATAAACAACGACAGTGCATACTACTTCAAACTTTGAACAAGTAAAAAGTAAATGTAGGGCCGGAGGTTAAATTAGGATATAAAAAAACGTGTGCATTGTTATCTCTTAGTCTTTGTGTTACGTCTTGGCCTCTGTCCAAGTGTTTTTGTGTATCTATTCAAGTGTTTCTGTGTAGGTTCACAAACAAAACATGCACGGCATTTTGGCGGTCACTCAACTCCTTTATTTTAGACTAGTCACGCTATCTCGTGGACGCAATACATGACATCCTCTTTCCTTACAAAAAATAAAACCGTTCCAAATTCACACAAGTGTTCACGTATGCCAAATAAACAAACACATTTTATTATTTTATTTTTTTAAAATTCACTACGAACTAACCTTTAACTAAACTCTGTAAATCACATGCAATCTTGCATAGGTTCATTAACCATGAAATGCTTGTCTTAATAAACATAACTATATTATCTTAACTCTGAATTTGTCTTCCCCTTGTCCTTCGCTCATTTTGTCTATCTCACAAAGTCTGACAACTTCTGAGGTGGTCTGGAAATTCTCCCTGACCTAGTGACAACTGAAGGCTTTTGAGCGGACTCACATTTTGACTCACTGTTCGGCCTACAATTACCATGTTGTGCTGGTTGAGGTTGAGCTATAGGTGAGTTGGACAGGTTAGGAGTGGGGATTTGGGGTGGAGTTCTGTCAACAATGGGCTGTGCCATATTGCAAACTCCATCATCTCGAGGTTTATCACCTCTATCTCGGAGCGGTGTGTAGTGTTCCTTGGTCCTCAAGAGATCACGTCGATTTCTCCTAGTGACCCTTCCACTCGGCAGCCTTATCCTGTATGATCTGGGTGGTACATCCGTTTGATCTGGAATAAGCTCTGCTAATTTCCACGTCTCTTTGCTCCTCACTCGGATTGTGTCATATGGCTTCAGTGGTTCCAACTGTTTTACGTGTCTGTCATAATATTTCTTCGCTCTTCCATGTCTGGCATCCTTCAGGTTCCTGCTTACATCTTGTGGTTTCTTCACCTGTGGGGTCAGTTTGCATGTTGCGGTAGGAATGCGTGTTGCAGTACGTCTCGCAAACAGTCTCTGAACTGGTGATCCCATCTCGTCGTCTCTCGGGGTATTCCTTACGGTTAGTAATGCGAGGTATGGGTCAGTTAGAGCTGCTTGGCACTTCTTCAGCATTTGCTGTGCAGTTCCCACTGCCTTCTCGACCAGTCCATTCGTCTGTGAATGGGTGGGTGATATCGTTTTATGGACAAATCCATACGTATCCGCAAACTGTCTCCATTCTCCACCATTCCATGGAGGTCCGTTGTCACTTGTAACCCGAGCTGGTATTCCATGGGTGCTGAACCACTTCTTCGTCTGCTTGATTACAGCTGATCCGTCTGTTGTCATCATTCTCTCCATCTCAAAGTATTCGGAGTAGTAGTCAATGCAAATCAGCCATTTGCTCTGAAGACAGTCAAACAGATCTGATGTTCCCATGGTCTTGTTGGTATTGGCATTGGCATCAGGGGTTCCTTCTGCTGTCGGGCTCTGTGTTCTTGACACGGTCCACATCTAGAAATTGTATCTTCTATCTGTTTGTTAATCCCTGGCCAGTAAAGGAGGTCTCTTGCCAACTGTTTGGTCTTTACCATTCCTTGATGGGCAGCATGTAACATCTCGATGGCTGTTGTCCTCATTGTCTGTGGTATCACGATTCTTGTTCCCTTGAAGACTACTCCATCCACGATGTTCATTTCATCTCGAAAGTCATGATACGCTGCGATTCTCGGATCAAGTTTTCTCTTGTCCTCGGGCCATCCTGACGGCGATTTCACAATGTGGCTCAGTAATTTCAGCTCAGAATCTTGTGCAGTTTCTCTTCTGATCTGTTCCATCCTTGGAGAGCTTGTCTGTTGTACGCTATTTAGTTCTTCCAATCTTGTTAGAAAAATGTGCGAGTCTTCTCCAGTAAGGATCGGACCTGGTTCGTTGACAACTGAAATTTCTGTTCCCTTCTTGTGCACTAAGGTAAAGTCGTATCCTTGTAGTCTCATCCTCATCTTCTGTAAACGGAGTGGAACTTGATGTAATGGCTTCTGGAAGATTCTGATCAGGCAAATGGTCTGTCTCGACAGTGACATCTGTCCGTCCGTACACGTATGTGTGGAATTTCTTGAATGCAAACACAATTGCCAACATTCCTTCTCAATCTGTGCATACGCGTATTCAGCGGTTGTCAATGCCTTGGACCATATGCCACTGGTCGCTGATCTTGCAACAGGGCACATCCTATTCCGGATTGACTGGCGTCTCCGAAATCGTTACTGGCTCTTCCCGGCTGTAGTATCGGAGTACTGGTGCACTGGTTAACAGCTTCTTGATCTGACTGAACGCGTCTTCATGGATCTTGTCAAAATGCCATTCGAAGTCTATGTCCTTGGATTCCTTGATCAGGTCTCTCAATGGCTCTGTGGCTGAGGACAAGTTTTTTAGATACTTTCCTACGTATGTCACCATCCCAATTAGTCTCTCTATGTCTGGTACTGACTTGGGTTGTGGCATTCCCACTATCGCTGTAATCTTCTCTTCATCGATCTTTGTTCCATTTTCCGTGAACTTGTGTCCGGAGTATTTCACTTCATGTCGACATAGCTGTAGTTTCGTCAGCGAAAAATGTCACATTGTTCTCTCTTGCTCTTTCTAGTGTCTCTCTAAGTGTCTTGTTATGTTCGTCTATTGTGTCTCCGCTTACTAGGAAATCATCCACAATTTTTCTAAGCCTTCATTACCTTCGAAGATGTCTCCGAAGATCCTTTGAAACAATTCTGGCGCGGATGTGATGCCCATTGGCAATCTTCTGTACCGAAATCTACCGAAGGGTTCGTTGAAGACTGTGTAGTCCTTGGAGCGTTCGTCTAGCTGTAGCTGGAATATACCTTGATTCGCATCTAACACTGAAAGTATGCTTTCACACATCTCTCTCGCACGTCTACTGTATTGGTTGGGTGGAACCCTCTTAGCGCTAGGTTTAAGTCTCTGGGGTCAATCGTTAGTCTTACTGTCCCATCTTCTTTGGGACTACATGTAGAGCACTACACCATAATGAAGGTGTACCTACTGGGACTTCTCAATAATCTCATCGTCAACGAGTTGCTGCAGTTTCGCTTGAACAGCTGTCGCAGGGCTATGGGGACAGGGCGAGGGGGTTGTGCAACAGGGGTTTGCATCTGAACTCAGCTTTAACTCAACCTCACCCGCACTTTTCCTATACCTGAAACACATCATTAAACTCATGAATGATATCTACAGCACTCTGTGGACAATTCTGATCGATTCTGGTAGCTCAACAGCTTGTTTAGCCTGTTTTGTTGCATGCACTCTCTTCACTAGATTCATATTGACACTGTCTTGCAGTGACAACAGATTCGGTATTTTACCATCTATGACTTCACACTGTATCTGGTGTATTTTGCCCTTGTGCTTACACTTTAACACGTTACCCCAAGTGGTGTCACCCTCTGCTTACCTCACCCAAAAATACCTGTGGTGCTCTGTTTAATGACTGGGCTTGTGTTTAGAGACTCATAGGTTTTCATGACAGCGTGTTTACTTCAGCTGCTGTATCAATCTTAAAGTTAACCATGTCATGAAACACCCGTAACTACATTAACAGTCCACTGATGCCTCTGATCAGTGTCCTTAGTGTTACACCACACATGCACAAAGTCAGTCTGCTGCTCAGTGTCGGAGTTTCCTGTTTCATTATAAATGGACACTGGGCTCAGTTCTACTGGGTGTTCTACACACTTTCGCGAAGTTATTTGGCCTGCTACATATTTGCACACGTTTTTACCGTGGGCAGGACATCTGTTCTGTGGATGAGATGAACCACAGCGACCACACTTGTTCACAACATTCCCATAGTTGCCACGACTGAATGAATATCCTCGTCGGGTGTTTATCAACGTCGTGGAAACATGATCACGGATGTCCCATTCATCTCGACTGAAAGTCTAAAGGTATATAGAACCAAATAATACTTAAACCAGATTCC
>NW_014577139.1:94347-108410 GCF_000485595.1 Priapulus caudatus | reverse complement strand
CAAATGGTCTGTCTCGACAGTGACATCTGTCCGTCCGTACACGTATGTGTGGATTTCTTGAATGCAAACACAATTGCCAACAATTCCTTCTCAATCTGTGCATACGCGTATTCAGCGGTGTCAATGCCTTGGACCCATATGCCACTGGTCGCTGATCTGCAACAGGACACATCCTATTCCGGATTGACTGGCGTCTCCTGAAATCGTTACTGGCTCTTCCCGGCTGTAGTATCGGAGTACTGGTGCACTGGTTAACAGCTTCTTGATCTGACTGAACGCGTCTTCATGGATCTTTGTCAAAATGCATGAAGTCTATGTCCTTGGATTCCTTGATCAGGTCTCTCAATGGCTCTGTGGCTGAGGACAAGTTTTTTAGATACTTTCCTACGTATGTCACCATCCCAATTAGTCTCTCTATGTCTGGTACTGACTTGCGGTTTGGCATTCCACTATCGCTGTAATCTTCTCTTCATCGATCTTTGTTCCATTTTCGCTGAACTTGTGTCCGGAGTATTTTCACTTCATGTCGGACATAGCTGTAGTGTTTTCCGTCAGCGAAATGTCACATTGTTCTCTCTTGCTCTTTCTAGTGTCTCTCTAAGTGTCTTGTTATGTTCGTCTATTGTGTCTCCGCTTACTAGGAAATCATCCACAATTTTTTCTAAGCCTTTTATACCTTCGAAGATGTCTCCGAAGATCCTTTGAAACAATTCTGGCGCGGATGTGATGCCCATTGGCATCTTCTGTACCGAAATCTACGAAGGGTTCGTTGAAGACTTTGTAGTCCTTGGAGCGTTCGTCTAGCTGTAGCTGGAATATCCTTGATTCGCATCTAACACTGAAAAGTATCTGGCTTTACCACATCTCTGTGCGCATCGTCTACTGTATTGGTTGGGTGGAACTCCCTCTGTAAGCGCTAGGTTTAAGTCTCTGGGGTCAATCGTTAGTCTTACTGTCCCATCCTTCCTTTGGGACTACATGTAGAGCACTACACCATAATGAAGGTGTACCTACTGGGACTCTCTCAATAATCTCATCGTCAACGAGTTGCTGCAGTTTTCGCTTGAACAGCTGCTCGCAGGGCTATGGGGACAGGGCGGGGGGTTGTGCAACAGGGTTGCCATTCTGAACTCAGCTTTAACTCAACCTCACCCGTGCACTTTTCCTATACCTGAAACACATCATTAAACTCATGAATGATATCTACAGCACACTCTGTGGACAATTCTGATCGATTCTGGTAGCTCAAACAGCTTGTTTAGCCTGTTTTGTTGCATGCCTCTCTTCACTAGATTCATATTGACACTTCTTGCATGGACAACAGATTCGGTATTTTTACCATCTATGACTTCACACTGTATCTGGTGTATTTTGCCCTTGTGCTTACACTTTAAACACGTTACCCCAAGTGGTGTCACCCTCTGCTTACCTCACCAAAAATACCTGTGGTGCTCTGTTTAATGACTGGCTTGTGTTTTAGAGACTCATAGGTCTTTCATGACAAGCGTGTTTACTTCAGCTGCTGTATCAATCTTAAAGTTAACACATGTCATGAACACCCGTAACTACATTAACAGTCCACTGATGCCTCTGATCAGTGTCCTTATGTGTTACACCACACATGCACAAAGTCAGTCTGCTGCTCAGTGTCGGAGTTTCCTGTTTCATTAAATGGACACTGGGCCTAGTTCTACTGGTGTTCTTACACACTTTCGCGAAGTTATTTGGCCTGCTACATTTTGCACACGTTTTTACCGTGGCAGGACATCTGTTCTGTGGATGAGATGAACCACAGCGACCACACTTGTTCACAACATTCCCATAGTTGCCCACGACTGAATGAATATCCTCGGTTGACCAGTCGACTGTCACATGTCCCCTCATCTCGACTGAAGCGTTGACCTCACCTTGACGCTGCTGCTGATGACCATGACAGTTCCTCGTCGTCGACACGAATTGTTTGGACTGCATTGAACGTCTACACTCTTGGAGTTGCAAAGTGCAGTAGTTGCTCACTTTCACTTCTCAGTTCAAAACTTTGACACTTTCTGATCACGTCCTTTAGTGACAGATCGCCTCATCCATAATTAACGCTTAGCGCCTCGTCCTTACTCATTGGAGATCTGTACTGCGATCATGTCCTCCTCCTTGTCACCAAACTGACACAATGCTGCTAGTTCACGCAGGTCTGTTACATATTCTGCAATAGACTCATGCGGTCCTTGCATTCGACGCTGGAATTTCGTGATGTACCAACTTCTTTGGTTCGAAATATCCGTTAAACTTTCCGATCACAAATACTTGTCTTTGTCTGCTGCTGTTGTAAATACAAAATCGTTCTGGAAAACTTTGATGTATTGTTTTCCCATCTGTATAACAACATTGAGCCTTCTGTTGGTCAGAAATGCTTTCTGACCGCTAGTGACAAAGATACATCTGAAATTCCTCACGGATCTCCTTCCAGCGCACTGCAAGGTTGGCCTTGTCTGCGGAGTGAGTAAACTTCGGTGGAATGATCCTTGTACTGCCATTTCGATGTGAGTACTTCGTGCATGTACTTGGGAGAACTCTACTTGCTTGATCCCGTTTCTGACACCATGTTATGTCTTGGCCTCTGTGTTACGTCTTGGCCTCTGTCCAAGTGTTTCTGTGTATCTATTCAAGTGTTTCTGTGTTAGGCTTCACAAACAAAACATGCACGGCATTTTGGCAGTCACTCAACTCCTTTATTTGAGACTAGATCACGCCATCTCGTGGACGCAATACATATGACAGGGATTAAATCTAACACATGCGGCAACATATCTGATAGTAGAGGTAAGCTAATTTATCTATCCATCTATTTATCACACACACACGCACGCACGCACGCACGCACGCACGCACGCACGCACACACACACACACACACACACACACACACACACATACATATATAATATATATATTATATATCAGGAGTACATAATAGGGAGTATCAGGAGTTACATACCCTATTATGTACTCCTGATATATATATATATATCAAATCTAAGTCAAGTAACTGACGTAGGTAGCTGTTATTATGAGCAAATCTAAATTCTTGCCTCCCTGTGTACAATCTATATGAATATAATTTGTCTATACATTAGCCACAGACAAGTTCCCAAAATACAATTACGCTAATGGCTGGCGCTGACAATAGACGATGATGATTACGACGGCGGACGGCGATGACTTATGGCGATTACTGTTATATATGTTGTGTTTTTGAGCATTATAACCAGTGGCGGTTGTATATATATATATATATATATATATATATATATTATATATATATATATATATATTACAGCATTATAACCCCCCAGTCAAAGCTTGCTCCCGAGTTGCCCCCAGTCAGCTCCTCTACATTGGTTTTATGAACAGTTTCACAGGAGTAATGACAATATTAATTTTACTACCATAGGCGCCAAAATGTTGCTTTTCAATCTTGGGTTCACACCCTAGTCTATGTAATTTTGAATTCTCATTGAGTGGCAGACCTCCAACCCTTTTTTCCAAGTTTGGCGGAAAATTTTCCGCTTTCTTATTCATTTCCGCCACTACGATTTTCCCAATTTATTTTTCCGCAAAACAGCAATTTTCCGTGGATAGCCTTTATATTCAACACTATAAATATTCTTATTATTTTCAACACTAGCGCCACTACAGTAAAATTTTAGTTAGGTCCATATTTAAAAGATTTGGATATGGACCAGAAGTGGGCAACAAGCGTGTTTATTTCTCTTTTTAAGGCATACAGAGGCTTGTTTTTTCACCTCAAAAATGCTAAAGGCTCAGAGCTTTGCGCCCGGACCTCACCAGGGGTCGTAGAACCGGCCCTAGACCCCCACCATTTAGTTCTCGCGCGCTACGCGCTCGATTGGCGCCTACGCGATTACAACATTTTGCCCCCAACATTTTTGCTTGCGTTCAGCTTGCCCCCCCCCCTCACCCCACTTTTACAATCCTGATGCCTCTGATTATAACGATGATGTTAACTATTGTTTTTTGCACTTGTACTGAGATCCATTTTATAACAGATTTACATACACCGTAGAGCAGTGTCGCCTTATATGAGAGACGCGCAAATAGGAATCATTATGCTTACAGTTGCGACGGCGATGACAATGTTGGTTACGACGGCGATGACGATGACGATTACGACAGCGATGACGATGATGTTTACGACGGCGGTAACGATGACGATTCGACGGCGATGACGCGATGGATGTTTACGAGGCGATGCGATGAGTTACGACGGCGATGACGATGATGATTACGACGGCGATGACGATGATGATTACGACGGCGATGACGATGAATGGTTACGACGGGCGATGACGATGATGATACGCGGCGTATGACGATGATGGTTCGACGGACGATGACGATGATGGTTACGACGGCGATGACGATGATGGTTACGACGGCGATGACGATGATGATTACGACAGCGATGACGATGATGATTACGACGGTGATGGCGATGATTACGACGGCGATGACGATAATGGTTACGACGGCGATGACGATGATAATTACGACGGCGATGACGATGATGATTACGACGGCGATGACGATGATGATTACGACGGCGATGACGATGATGATTACGACGGCGATGACGATGATGATTACGACGGCGATGACGATGATGATTACGACGGCGATGACGATGATGATTACGACGGGCGATGACGATGATGCGTTGACGACGCGATGACGATGATGCGTTACGACGGCGATGACGATGATGACGTTACGCGCAGACGATGATGTTTAGCGCGGCGATGACGATGACGATTACGACGGCGATGACGATGATGGTTACGACGGCGCGTAACGATGACGATTACGACGGCGATGACGGATTGATATTACGACGCGATGACGATGATGGTTACGACGGCGATGACGATGATGATTACGACGGCGATGACGATGATGATTACGACGGTGATGACGATGATTACGACGGACGATGCGATGATGATTACGACGGCGATGACGATGATAATTACGACGGCGATAACGATGATGATTACGACAGCGATGACGATGATCACAACGGCGATAACGATGATGGTTACGATGGCGCTGTCAATGATGTACTATATTCGCAACAAATAATAGCGCACGTGCACCCAGAGTTCCAAGAACGCTGTTATCGATATGCGTGATATAATCTGGTGAGATGATGCACCCAGTACCTTCGCAAGGCGTGAGTCACATACATGCAGAGAGATCAACGGAGATCATTTATGCAACGCTAGCAGCGCGCGCGTGTGTGTATGCGTATTATATAGCTATACATAATTGCCGTGGCTTGACATAATGATTGGTTAAATATGTCATATTGATAAAATTTTCACAGAACCTATATTATAATCAATAATCGTCCGTTAACGCTCAGATTAGTTCCCCACTTTATGCAAACATACGTTTAAACGTATTCTATAATTTAAACTTGTGGTTACCTTAATTGTAATTCACAGGTGCACTCGTACAGTTTTCATTATTTTTAACCATTTCATTTTTCATTTCATTGTTTCTTCAACCTTATTTTATTACAACTTGAAGATAGCTACACTCAATAAATTAAAACGTACTGCCGCAAAAATTAACTGTACGCCACCAGATGGGGCTGTTTATTTGGCACTATATCAAAAGCTTCTTCAGGACCTTATGTAGTACGCGTGTGCAAAGTTTTACAATGTAGTGCACAAGTGCACAATCCATGTGCTTATCGGTCCTAGTATATTATTTACTGCTTTCGACAGCTGCGTGGTGAGCCGCTAATCGCGTCGTGGGAAGACAAGTCGGACATAGCTAATTGAAACTCGACCGTGAAAGATACCTGCAGAGCAAGCAGTTAAAACAAGGTGCTTATATATATATATATATATATATATATATATATATATATATTATTTATTTATTTATTTATTTATTTATTTATATATACTCTCTACGTGTTAACATTTTACAATGTCAAATTTCCTGAAGCATTTCTGCGCGATTTCCCCATATTTATATTCTGCTTTATGGTGTTTATTTTTATATAGGAATTTCGCTCCATAACAACGATAGAAAAGTGAAACGTGAACTGTAAGCTATGAGAGGGTAAAATTTTGATGAGTTCGCTTCATAACAGCGACAGAAACTCGAACCGTGAACTGTAAACTATGAGAGGGTAACAAAGCTACTTATCCCTGCAAGCCACCTATCTGACGCCTTATACATTTTCTTATAAGTAAACACATCTAGGCCTATAACTCTAATCCCAGACGCCCACCAGTGGCGCAGCTAAGATTTTTTCAGCGGGGGGCACTGGGGGGCCTTACATTTTCGTGGGGGGCACAATATATAACTTTTCTTTGTATTATACTGTTCTAAACGCCGATTGTTTGTAATGTCATTTTTTTTTATCAAGCATGAATTTTCAGTGGGGGGAGGGGCACCTGGGGGGCACAGCAAATTTGTAGGGGGGCACGTGCCCCCCCCCCCAGGTCCCCCGTAGCTACGGCCCTTGACGCCCACTACTGTTTCGTTTCGCAAGCAAACATGTATAGACCTACATCTACGCAAAATTTCTCAAACTATTACTGAATCTGGTCTGGCTTGATGTAGCGTTAGCGTGGCGATCAAATGTACCTAGATTGATATTCTATACTGATCGACCGCTATGAAAATTGCATGTGTATTTAAGCGTATCAAACAATGTCCATTTCATGCGATTAACACACATACAACTACTATATACACAAAGTGGTGCAATGCCTTTTTCTAATTCGTCTTCCTTCGCGTGAGGTGCGGACCACTTGTGTTAGTATCATAGAAATATATATACTAGTTAGACTCTATATAGAGTCTCTAGATAATCTACATAGTCTCTATATAGTCTCTATATAAGATATCTGATGCTTGAAAATTACGTTACTTACGTCACAAATCACGGTGGGGCACAATACGGAGAAGCGCCCGGCGGATTTCTGAAGAATCAAGTCTGTTTAGTGTAACGCATAAGCATGTTTTCCGTTAGTGTAATAAGTTATGGGGTTGAGTTTGGCGGGTAGGGCAAGGGTTAATTATTTTCAGGTTCAATATACCCTAAATTATCTCAACACGCCCGGCGGATAAGATTAGCCAATGGCAACTAGGTGCATCGGCGAGTACGTGACAATGCGTGATTCAGTGGCTATATGCGCCTCGCGGTGATGTTATGGTTTTATGGCGTTCATGCAGGCAAACCGTAATCAGATGAATGTATAACCAATACACGGGCGCGCGAACGGTTACAGTATGGTTCAATCTACAAAATATGTCTTGTTGTTAAACATCCCGGAGCAGCAATGCATGTGTAGCAAGCCTATCCTCATATTCGTAAAAAAATTCGCTCTATTTGTGCAGTGGATGTCACTAGAACGCACGCATCTGTTTGTAAATTGCTTAAAAATACCTTTCTGGGAACAAGCTCCACAAGTAAAGAGGATGGTCAAATTAAGAAGAGTAATTAACGCCAACCATCAACAAAGAAGATCTATTATCGGCATTTAAGATATATATATATATATATATATATATATATAATAGCGAGAGAGAGAGATAGGGGGAGAGAAGGGAGAAGGAAAGAGAGACAGAGAGTGTGTGTGAAAGAGAAGGGCAGAGATAGAGAGAGGAGAGAGATGGAGAGCGAGGGGGAGAGGAGAGAAAGAGAGAGAGAGGAGAGAGAGAGAGAGAGAGAAGAGAGAGAGAGAGAGAGAGAGCGTGTGTGGTGTGTGTGTGTGTGTGTGTGTGTGTGTGTGTGTGTGTGGTGTGTGTTGTGTGTGTGTGTGGTGGGTGTGTTGTGTGTGTTTTGTCAGGCATTTTTCTAAATTCAGCGCATCAGCGGAGGCTCTGATAGCGAGCTGTGTGGAGTTTGCGTGCTGCAATATACGTTTTTTGGAAGCTTGGTGCGATACGCTAAAACAAAACGTCGGCGCTGGATGATGTAAATGGCCCATAGCCTTCTACGCACACGCGTCTGTAATTAGATAGACGGCGTAATGACAATTATACCAGTTGCGCATAATTTAGCGCGACATTCGACGTTTGCTTTGCTTTTTCGCCGCAGTCACGCACGACCGGTGTCCGTCGCGAGCGTCGTCCCAGCGGTGCGCCAACAGCACACGACGAGGAGGATTCCGCCACTTTTGTATTGCAGCGGCGGTCGGCAGCGGCAACAGAAGGACTGTCCCTGCCGTGCGGACGCAAGTGCCCGCCGACGTTACAGGTTGCCCGTGTATCTGGGCCCGGCCGGCAATGATGGCACCTAACACATCATGGTACGGCGTGGACGGCGAACGGTGGCGCCGGCTAATAGCACGCGAACCGCGAGAGGCGTCCCAACGTGTCCAATGGTGAACGCGTTCGGTCACGGCGGGTCACGAGCCGCCAGCTACTCCGGGCTGCCGGCGAGCGCCGTGTACGTGCAGACGGCGCGCCGACGTGGCACGGCCCGCGGCAGACGATCGGCGAGCTACAATTCCAACGCCGTCCTTTACTATCGCGGGTCCTCACTGTATGTATGAAGTCGCGGGCGAATGCCGCCGCGCGCGGAATCGCATTCCAGCCTCACTAGGGCCGTCTCTGGCCAGCCACCTCAGCTGTGCAAGCTTCCCTCCTCCGTCGCCTACTCCCACAAACAAGCAGATGGCGCCACGTGCCCATAGAGGTGTTGGATGGCTGTTTACCGGCGACAACCCGCGCGCAGGCGACGGTATCGCCCGACAATCCTTCGCCCATGCGGCCAAACTTTTTCGCGTAGTCCGCATGCCGCCGGTAGGCAGCACAGTTCCCACTAGCGAGGAATCGTTACGGGTTTGAGAGGCTTGCCCTCACCCGCAGCAGTTTTTGGCTGATTGTGCGACGGAAAAAGAACCAGTGCCTGACACGCGTGATAAGTTTTTGTTTGTCTGATAGGTTTGTTGTTAATATGTATGAGTGCGCACGCGCGTGCGTGTGCGTGTGCGTGTACGTATCTGTGTGTGCGAGCCTGCCTGTGTGCGTGCGTGCTTGCTTGCATGCATAGGTGGGCTGTATGTGTGTGTGCGCGCGTGTGTGTGTGTGTTGTGTTGTGTGTATGTGCCTATGTGTGTTCGTGCGTACGTGTGTGCGTGCGTTTATAAGTTGTATGTATGTGTGTGTGTTTGTGTGTGTATGTGCAGGTATATATCTATGGTATCTGGACAAATACCCCTCGGACAATAAGGCCCCGGACATTTACCTCCCTGGCCATTCACGCCCCCGGGCACTTTACCCCCGCGGAAAATCACCGCCCGGACATTAATCCGCCGACAATACCCCACGGAACATTTATCCCCCAGACAGATCATTCCCACGGACATTTACCCACCCCCCCCCCCCACTTACGCGCCACGCGACAATTAACCACCCCGGACACTTAGCCCCGCCGGACAATCAACCCTCCGGACATATACCACCCGGACATTTAGTGCCCCCCGGACATTATCCGCGCCGGTCCTTTAGAGGCAGGAGTTAGAGGACGACGGAGAAGGATGTGAAGAAGCAGGAGTAAAGGGGTAGCGGAGGACGTAAGAAGAGGTAGAGGGGGCAAGGTGGGGGTTGAAGGGAGGAGGAAGAGGAGGAGGGAAGAATGTGATGGAGAAGGAGGAGAAGGAGGAAGGTAGAGGCGCCTCCTTCCACTCTCTTCTCGCTCCCTCTTCTCCTCTTCTCCTCCTCCCCTCCTTCTCACACGCTTCTCGCCCTGCCTCCTCTTCCACCACCTTACTTCCACCTTCCCTCTTCCTTCTCCCCCTCCTCTCCTTCCCCTCCTCCTCTACCACTTCTCCCACTTTCTCGGCCCTCTTCCTCCCCACCTCCTCTGCCTGCGCTGCTCTCCCACCTCCTCTACTCGCATCTCCCCTCCTCCTCCACCTTGCTCCATTCCGCTACTCCTCCTCCACTTCTCTACCTCCTGCCCCTCCTCCTCCTACCTCCTCCCTCCTCCTCGCTCCTCCTCCTCCACCTTCTACCCTGCCTTCCCCTCCTGCTCTACCACTTTCTGCCACGTTCTCCCCCTCTCCCACTACCTGCCTGCGCCTCCACACTGCCTCTTCCTCCTCTACCTTCTCCACGCCTCCTCCTCCACCTATCTCCCCCTCCATTCCTCCACCTCCAGCCACGCTCTCCCCACGTTTTCTCCTCTCCCTCCCCACTCTCTACTCGCGCTTCTCCTCCCTCCTCCTCGCACGGGCTCCTCCTCCTTCTGCCACCTCTCCCCCTCCTCGCTCCCCACCACCTTCTCCGGCATCCCCCCCCCTATCCCCTTCCCTCTTCTCCTCCTCCTCCACCTCTCTAGCTCCATCCTTTCTCGCTCTCCACCACCGTTCTCCTTCCTCCTAGCCACCACTGGGCGCTCGCACTACCCCCCCTTCTCTACCACCTCCATCCTGCCACCGTTCTCTACCTCCTCCTTCCTCCTCCACCTTCTCCCCTCCTTTCCGCGTCCTGCTCACCACCTTCTGCACCCACGTTCTTTTCCGCATCCTGCTCATCCGCACCTCCTCTCGCTCCTCGTGCCCATGCCTCCGTCACTCGCTCCTCCTGCCTCTACCTTCCTCCCCTCTGCCTCTGCCTCCACCTTCTTCCCCTCTCTCCTCCTCACACCACCTTCTCCCCACGCTTTCCCGCCTCCTGCCTCCGTCTTAACCTCCTCTCGCCCCTCATCTCCTCATCCCCTCCAACCGTCCCTCCTCCTCCTCCTCCTCCTTCCCCTCCTCTTGCCTCCTCTCCTCCTCCATTCCTCATCCACCTTGCTCCAGCTCCTCTGCCTCCACCACCTTCTTCCCACCCTTCTCCCCTCTTCGATCCCTCCCCCACTCCTCCTCCCTCGCTCCATCCTCCTCCTCCTCCTCCACCTCTTCTACTGCCTCTGCCTCTTCCTCCACCACCTTCTCTCCTTCTCACTGTCCACCACCTGGCCCTCCGTACCTCCTCCTCTCAACCTCCCTCCTCCTCACCTACTCTACTTCTCGCTCCTCCTCCACCTTCTCACCTCGCCCTCCTCGCTCCTCTCACGCTTCTCGCCTGCCATCCTCCTCCACGACCCCCCCTTCTTCCCCACTTTCTCCCCCTCCTCCTCACGCGTCACCTCCTCTCGCTCTCCTCCCCGCTTCCTCCTCCTCTCGCCTCCTGCTTACTCTGCTCCTCCTCTCCACTACCTTCTCCTCCGCCTTCCTACTCCGCTACTGTCCTCCCCTTTGCTAACCCTACGCTACTCCACCACCTTTTCCCCTCCTCCCCGCTCGCTCTCCACCAACATTCTCCCCGCGTTTCCCACCTTCTGCCCTCCTCCACCTTCTCTCCTACCTCCTCCTCACTCCTCCTCCTCCTCTCCACCTCTTCTGCCCTCCTCCTCCTCCTCCTCTCGCTCCTCCTCCACCTCCTCTGCTCCTCCTTCCTCCTCCACCATTCTCCCCTCCTCCTCCCTTCCACGCAACATTATCCGGCACACGTCTCACCCCTAGCCTCCCTCCTCTCCTCCTCCTCATCCTGCCTCCTCCTTCTCACTCCTCCCCCCTCGCTCCTGCCTCCCTCGCTCCGCTCTCCTCCACCTTTACTCCCCGCATCTCCCCACCACCAACTTCGTCGCCACGTTCTCCCGCCTCCTGCTCCTCCATCTCTTTCCTCCTCCTCCTCCTCCTCTAATTCTCCCTCCTCCCTCTCTCCTCCTCCACTCCCGCCCTCTCCTGCCTCCTCCACGTACGGCACCTTCTGCCCCACTTCTCTCCTCCTCCACCTCCTCTTTTCGCTCCTCCCACCTCGCTCTCGGCTTGGCCATCCTCCACCTCTCCTTCCTCCTCGCTCGCTCCTCACCTTACTCCTCTCCTCCTCCTCCCGCTCACACCTTCTCCTCTCCTCCTCCTCCACCAGCATCTCCCCTTCTTCCTCCTCTCACGTCCTCATCCTCCTACCCTCCTCCTCCACCTCCTCTCCTCCTCCATTTTCTACCTTCTCCGCCCTCCTCCTCCTCCACCATCTTCTTCCGCACGCTCTCCCGCCTCGCCGCTCCTCCACCACCTTCTCCGCTTCTCCTCGACCTCCCTCCCTTTATCAACTGTTCAACAATTGAATAATAAACAACTACGCAAGTGAGTAATTGCCGGGGGTAAACTGTCCGAAGGGTAATATCCGGGGGTAAATGCCGGCGGGGCGTAATTGTCCGGGGGGTAAATGTCCGGAGAGTAAATTGTCCAGAGGGAAGGGGGGGTAAATTCCGGGGGTGAATTGTCCCGGGGGGTAAAAGTTCGGCGGTGGTAAATGTCCGGGGGTAATTGTCCGGGGGTAAAAGTGTCCGGGGGTGATTGTCCGGGGGTGAAATGGATGGGGGTAATTGTCCGTTGGGTAATTGTCCGGGGGTAATTGTCCTAGAACCATATCTATATTATAAGAGAGGAGAGGCAGATTTTCTGACGCGGTCATCTTCGCCGCGGTGAGCATCAAGCCCACGCCGCCGATCTCAGTGTATAGCCCGTGTGTCGGACACCAACATAGGCTTATCCATATTTGTTAAATCCAACCATGTTTGTCGATATAATGACGATAAATAGGCCGTAATACGGGCGATAATTTTAGCAGTGGGGTGATGTCAGAAAAGTAGAACAGCCGAATTTCCACGAATGTAGCCATCTAGCGGACAAAGGCTAAAACTTTGTTAATACCAGGTTAAACTATGCCAAATTTATACATTTTTCTATTATGCACTCAGTGGTCAGTTGAATCTAAAAAGCGGCACAACACACACTGTTAGTGGTTCATTTTCGTTAATTTGTATTTTTAAAATTGTAATTTGTCTATGTATACATTCGGATATATGTATAACATGGTATAAAGAATTAAGTTTGTTAAAACAGGTGCTCTTCATCTTTTTGATAATGTTATCTATGGTGACTTCACTGGTGCAGAACTCTGCCAAATTGACCAACTAATTTGGTTAAATGAGGTGATATCCATACGTTTGGAGAAATATTTACGTTTTAAAATCTGCTCTAGTGCAGCAGATATGTGAAAAAATTGTGGGTTTGATGATAAAAACATATAATTTGGCTCACATTTATTACATATCACTAGGAATATTTTTGAATATTTTGGACATTGCATATTCCTCCTGGGGGCCAAAATGGCGGCCATTTTACAAAATGCCCGTGATCGGGTATTACATAACACATAATCTGTAGAAGTTGTGCAACGTTTTGAACTGGAGATGCATGTATATGATGCAATATCACTTAAAATATAATCTGGGATGCCAATTCAAGGTCATACACCTTACATAACCGATTCATTTGGCCTATCAGGCAACAATTACGCAACATTTTTTTTTTAATGAGTTTTGTCTGTATTTTGCAATCTGAAAATGATCAGTTTATAACATTAAACTGTACTGCCACTGTGGAAGTGCGTTTACCCTAATATATAGTCATACATTTATATTTTACGCTTAGCATTGTTCAGTGGGTACATGTCTACATCATATTGGAAATATAACAATTCGCCATGCGGAGAAAGCCATCCAATGAAACTGCAAAGATCTACATCCCCGAAGCACACGTCCGCGGCAGTGGCGTAGTAACGTGGCCTGGAGTACAGCCTCAAACACATTGCATTGTCCTCTGCATCCCTTCTTGCAGCCGCATGCTGAGAGTTGCCGCATACTTGGCGTTGCCTCCGGAGGTTGTCCAGGCAGACGTTCCAGCCAGTATCACATCTTCAACCCACCGCCATTCGCTAGGGGATGGATTTCAGCTGCAGAACGGCATCACTGGCCCCAACAATAGCCAGCTGGTAGGCAGTTCTCCTGATGTGCTGTCTGAGGCTTCTCGAGTTGGCGGGAGAGCATCCCATTGCTCGACGCTTTCTGTGAAGAGCTGCTTTACGTGCATCGTTGACAGTGCTCGTGGCATGCTAGTGCGATCATACAGGAGAACGACGACACGTTGCCAAGGTCTCGCCAGGCTGTCAACCTACGATTGAGGGTTT